>NW_027668947.1:0-141664 GCF_964194185.1 Rhinolophus hipposideros | reverse complement strand
GCTTTCCCCGGCCAAGGAAGTGCCCGTGCTTGGCACCTCGGGACCGAGCCCAGGGGATGACCATCGCTCTGCCTGCACCTGGGCCCCGAGACACAGGCTCGGGGTGTCCCCCGACCTTGGGCCAAGGAGAAGCCCTCCCGCCCCACAACACCGGGGGGCCTCCGTCTCCGCTGGCAGGAACCTCGTCCTTTCCGCCGTCCCCCTCCCTTCTCCCAGAAGAGCCCGGCGCCCTCCGTTCCCGCTTGCCGCGGTGGCCCCGCCCACAGCAACAAAAGAGCCTGGACAAACAGGCGGAAGGAGGGAGCAACACACCTGCGCGCGTGGCGCGGGCCGGCGGGCTCCATGAGAGACCACCACAGGG
Source organism: Rhinolophus hipposideros (assembly GCF_964194185.1). NCBI lineage: Eukaryota > Metazoa > Chordata > Mammalia > Chiroptera > Rhinolophidae > Rhinolophus > Rhinolophus hipposideros. The sequence continues at coordinate 141,303 of NW_027668947.1, read as the reverse complement.
GAGAAGCAGGCAGGCAGGCATGCACACAACCCGAACAAGCAGGGTGCGTGGGGCCGCTTCTCTTCTCCCGCAAGCGGGACTCTGTGGGGGGGGAGGGAGGGCTGGGAGCCCACCGGCAATCCGCGGACCCTGGAGGTCGGCCCCGGGGTCCCCGGTGACTGCCAGCGCCCGGGTAAGGCCTCCATAACTGAGCACAGCCCCGGGCACCACCGAACTCCGGTAGAGGAGCTGCCACTTCAAAACAGCCTCAGTGTGTCTGTCCCAGTCGGTGTCCCAGCCTGTGCGTCCGTCCTTCCTGCCCCCCAACTCCCAACCCCTGTCTGTCTGTCTTCTGGCACCGACAGGGAAGAGGTAGAGGCCCCGTGGAGCCACGGGTGGCGCGAAGGGGCCTTGCTGCGGGTATGCAGTAACACGCTGCCAACCCCAGCAGCGTCCTGAGGAGGCGGGCAGCAGGCGGGAGGCGGGGGGCTGGCGGAGATGGCAAGCGGGGAGATGCTCGCCACCGAAGCAGCCCGGTATCTGGCGCGCGCTCACCATGCAGGCTGGGAGCCTGCTCTTGAGGCGCCGGGAGCCAGCTCCCAGCGTGTAGGGCCATACCAGCCTGAAGGCGCCCAATGTCGTCTGATCTGGGAAGCTAAGCAGGGTCGGGCCTGTTTAGTACTTGGATGGGGTATTGCCTGGGAATACCGGGCTCTGTAGGCTTTTGCCCGCCACTCCTTTTGTGGCCGTCCCGCCCCTTGACCCTGGGCAGCCGGCCATCCCGCGGCAGGAACACATGCCAGCGTGGGGGAGGCAGGGGGGGGGGACAGGAAGGGGGCAAGGGTAGAGGGGTGGGTGGCGCCACCGGGCACTACAACCTCGCTGCCCACGTCTCAGGCCAGGCCACTCGGCCCGGGCTCCCCCCCCACACTCTTCTTAGTCACCTCCCCTCCCATAAACCGTCAGCCCGCAGCCTTTCGACCCGCCCCCAACACCGACCCCAACGCCCAAGCCCAGGTCTGTCTGCGGGCGCAGGCCTCCACCGGCCTTGGGCGGCTTTCTGCGGCCAAGGACGTGCCCGTGCTTGGCACCTCGCGACCGAGCCAGGGGACGACCATCGCTCTGCCTGCACGTGGGCCCCGAGACACAGGCTCGGGGTGTCTCCCGACCCCGGGCCAAGGAGAAGCCCCCCCGCCCCACAACACCGGGGGCCTCCGACTCCGCTGGCAGGAACCGCGACCCCTCCGCCGCCCCCCTCCCTTCTCCCAGGAGAGCCCGGCGCCCTCCGTTCCCGCCGGCCGGCCGCGGTGGCCCGGCCCACAGCAACAAAAGAGCCTGGACAAACAGGCGGAAGGAGGGAGCAACACACCTGCGCGCGTGGCGCGGGCCCGCGGGCTGCGTGAGAGACCACCACAGGGGAAAAGCAGGCAGGCAGGCATGCACACAACCCTGACGAGGTGGGTGCCTGGGGCCGCTCCTCTCCTCCCGCAGGGGGGACCCCGGGCGGGCCTCGGAGCCCGGCGGCAATCCGCGGACTACAGAGGCTTGCCCCGGAGTCCCACGGTGACTGCCAGCGCCCGGGCACTGCCTCCATAACGGAGCCCAGCCCCGGGCACCACCGCACTCCGGTGGAGCAGCTGCCACTTCAACACAGCCTCAGTGCGTCTGTCCCAGTTGTTGTCCCAGCCTGTGCGTCCCTCCCTCCTCCCCACAAATCCCAACCCGTGTCTGTGGTTCTTCTGTCACCGCCAGGGAAGTGGTAGAGGCCCCGTTGTCCGAGCCTGCCCACGAGACGAACAGTCCGTGAAGTGGGGAGTGAGGATTGAGAAAAAAGAAGAGAGACAAAGATGGGATCGGGAGGGCAGGCAATTCTAAGTAGACTGCCGCAGTTCTAAGTAGAATGCCTCAGTTCCAAGTAGAATGCCTCACCCCAAGTTTATTTTTGCAGCTTATATACTCTGGGCATCAAAAAGTAACAGAACTGTCTGCAATCTAGTAGTTACAATGTTTGCATGAACAAGGGCTTGTTTTCTGTCCAGCTCTGCACTTCCTGACCTTGTCTGGTTCTGTGTTCTCAAAGTAGCAAGTTTTGCCTTGCTGGGAGCACAAACCACTCCAGGAAGTCAAAGGTCCAACATTTCACAAAACAACACCAGCTAGCACTTCAGCACGCTTTCCCACACAGCGTGGAGCCACGGGTGGCGCGTAGGGGCCTCGCTGCGGGCAAGGAGACACACGCTGCCCACCCCGGCAGCGCCTTGAGGAGGCGGGCAGCAGGCGGGAGGCGGGGCGCTGGCGGAGCCGGCCAGCGGGGAGATGCTCGGGACCGGAGCAGCCGGGCAGCCTGGCGCGCGCTCACCATGCAGGCCGGGCGGCCGCTCTTGAGGCGCCGGGAGCCAGCTCCCAGCGTCTAGGGCCATACCAGCCTGAAAGCGCCCGATCCCTTCTGATGTGGGAAGCTAAGCAGGGTCGGGCCTGGTTAGTACTTGGATGTGAGACCGCCTGGGAATGCCGGGTGCTCTAATCTTTGCCCCAGGAACCTTGCCAGCGTTGGAGGGTGTGGGGGGGGGCGTTGGGGCTGGGGTAGAGGGGTGGGTGGCTCCACCGGGCACTACAACCTCCCTGCCCCCGCCTCACGCCAGGCCCATCGGCCCGGGCTCCCCCCACACCCACTACTCAGTCACCTCCCCTCCCACAAACCGTCAGCCCGCAGCTTTTCGACCGGCCCCCAACGCCCAAGCCCAGGTCTGCCTGCCCGCGCAGGCCTCCACCGGCCTTGGGTGGCTTTCCCCGGCCAAGGAAGTGCCCGTGCTTGGCACCTCGGGACCGAGCCCAGGGGATGACCATCGCTCTGCCTGCACCTGGGCCCCGAGACACAGGCTCGGGGTGTCCCCCGACCTTGGGCCAAGGAGAAGCCCTCCCGCCCCACAACACCGGGGGGCCTCCGTCTCCGCTGGCAGGAACCTCGTCCTTTCCGCCGTCCCCCTCCCTTCTCCCAGAAGAGCCCGGCGCCCTCCGTTCCCGCTTGCCGCGGTGGCACCGCCCACAGCAACAAAAGAGCCTGGACAAACAGGCGGAAGGAGGGAGCAACACACCTGCGCGCGTGGCGCGGGCCGGCGGGCTCCATGAGAGACCACCACAGGGGAGAAGCAGGCAGGCAGGCATGCACACAACCCGAACAAGCAGGGTGCGTGGGGCCGCTTCTCTCCTCCCGCAAGCGGGACTCTGTGGGGGGGGAGGGAGGGCTGGGAGCCCACCGGCAATCCGCGGACCCTGGAGGTCGGCCCCGGGGTCCCCGGTGACTGCCAGCGCCCGGGTAAGGCCTCCATAACGGAGCACAGCCCCGGGCACCACCGAACTCCGGTAGAGGAGCTGCCACTTCAAAACAGCCTCAGTGTGTCTGTCCCAGTCGGTGTCCCAGCCTGTGCGTCCGTCCTTCCTGCCCCCCAACTCCCAACCCCTGTCTGTCTGTCTTCTGGCACCGACAGGGAAGAGGTAGAGGCCCCGTGGAGCCACGGGTGGCGCGAAGGGGCCTTGCTGCGGGTATGCAGTAACACGCTGCCAACCCCAGCAGCGTCCTGAGGAGGCGGGCAGCAGGCGGGAGGCGGGGGGGGGGTGGGCTGGCGGAGATGGCAAGCGGGGAGATGCTCGCCACCGAAGCAGCCCGGTATCTGGCGCGCGCTCACCATGCAGGCTGGGAGCCTGCTCTTGAGGCGCCGGGAGCCAGCTCCCAGCGTGTAGGGCCATACCAGCCTGAAGGCGCCCAATGTCGTCTGGTCTGGGAAGCTAAGCAGGGTCGGGCCTGTTTAGTACTTGGATGGGGTATTGCCTGGGAATACCGGGCTCTGTAGGCTTTTGCCCGCCACTCCTTTTGTGGCCGTCCCGCCCCTTGACCCTGGGCAGCCGGCCATCCCGCGGCAGGAACACATGCCAGCGTGGGGGAGGCAGGGGGGGGGACAGGAAGGGGGCAAGGGTAGAGCAGTGGGTGGCGCCACCGGGCACTACAACCTCGCTGCCCACGTCTCAGGCCAGGCAACTCGGCCCGGGCTCCCCCCCCACACTCTTCTTAGTCACCTCCCCTCCCATAAACCGTCAGCCCGCAGCCTTTCGACCCGCCCCCAACACCGACCCCAACGCCCAAGCCCAGGTCTGTCTGCGGGCGCAGGCCTCCACCGGCCTTGGGCGGCTTTCTGCGGCCAAGGACGTGCCCGTGCTTGGCACCTCGCGACCGAGCCAGGGGACGACCATCGCGCTGCCCGCACGTGGGCCCCGAGACACAGGCTCGGGGTGTCTCCCGACCCCGGGCCAAGGAGAAGCCCTCCCGCCCCACAACACCTGGGGCCTCCGACTCCGCTGGCAGGAACCGCGACCCCTCCGCCGCCCCCCTCCCTTCTCCCAGGAGAGCCCGGCGCCCTCCGTTCCCGCCGGCCGGCCGCGGTGGCCCGGCCCACAGCAACAAAAGAGCCTGGACAAACAGGCGGAAGGAGGGAGCAACACACCTGCGCGCGTGGCGCGGGCCCGCGGGCTGCGTGAGAGACCACCACAGGGGAAAAGCAGGCAGGCAGGCATGCACACAACCCTGACGAGGTGGGTGCCTGGGGCCGCTCCTCTCCTCCCGCAGGGGGGACCCCGGGCGGGCCTCGGAGCCCGGCGGCAATCCGCGGACTACAGAGGCCTGCCCCGGAGTCCCACGGTGACTGCCAGCGCCCGGGCACTGCCTCCATAACGGAGCCCAGCCCCGGGCACCACCGCACTCCGGTGGAGCAGCTGCCACTTCAACACAGCCTCAGTGCGTCTGTCCCAGTTGTTGTCCCAGCCTGTGCGTCCCTCCCTCCTCCCCACAAATCCCAACCCGTGTCTGTGGTTCTTCTGTCACCGTCAGGGAAGTGGTAGAGGCCCCGTTGTCCGAGCCTGCCCACGAGACGAACAGTCCGTGAAGTGGGGAGTGAGGATTGAGAAAAAAGAAGAGAGACAAAGATGGGATCGGGAGGGCAGGCAATTCTACGTAGACTGCCGCAGTTCTAAGTAGAATGCCTCAGTTCTAAGTAGAATGCCTCACCCCAAGTTTATTTTTGCAGCTTATATACTCTGGGCATCAAAAAGTAACAGAACTGTCTGCAATCTAGTAGTTACAATGTTTGCATGAACAAGGGCTTGTTTTCTGTCCAGCTCTGCACTTCCTGACCTTGTCTGGTTCTGTGTTCTCAAAGTAGCAAGTTTTGCCTTGCTGGGAGCACAAACCACTCCAGGAAGTCAAAGGTCCAACATTTCACAAAACAACACCAGCTAGCACTTCAGCACGCTTTCCCACACAGCGTGGAACCACGGGTGGCGCGTAGGGGCCTCGCTGCGGGCAAGGAGACACACGCTGCCCACCCCGGCAGCGCCTTGAGGAGGCGGGCAGCAGGCGGGAGGCGGGGCGCTGGCGGAGCCGGCCAGCGGGGAGATGCTCGGGACCGGAGCAGCCTGGCAGCCTGGCGCGCGCTCACCATGCAGGCCGGGCGGCCGCTCTTGAGGCGCCGGGAGCCAGCTCCCAGCGTCTAGGGCCATACCAGCCTGAAAGCGCCCGATCCCTTCTGATGTGGGAAGCTAAGCAGGGTCGGGCCTGGTTAGTACTTGGATGTGAGACCGCCTGGGAATGCCGGGTGCTCTAATCTTTGCCCCAGGAACCTTGCCAGCGTTGGAGGGTGTGGGGGGTAGGGCGTTGGGGCTGGGGTAGAGGGGTGGGTGGCTCCACCGGGCACTACAACCTCCCTGCCCCCGCCTCACGCCAGGCCCCTCGGCCCGGGCTCCCCCCACACCCACTACTCAGTCACCTCCCCTCCCACAAACCGTCAGCCCGCAGCTTTTCGACCGGCCCCCAACGCCCAAGCCCAGGTCTGCCTGCCCGCGCAGGCCTCCACCGGCCTTGGGTGGCTTTCCCCGGCCAAGGAAGTGCCCGTGCTTGGCACCTCGGGACCGAGCCCAGGGGATGACCATCGCTCTGCCTGCACCTGGGCCCCGAGACACAGGCTCGGGGTGTCCCCCGACCTTGGGCCAAGGAGAAGCCCTCCCGCCCCACAACACCGGGGGGCCTCCGTCTCCGCTGGCAGGAACCTCGTCCTTTCCGCCGTCCCCCTCCCTTCTCCCAGAAGAGCCCGGCGCCCTCCGTTCCCGCTTGCCGCGGTGGCCCCGCCCACAGCAACAAAAGAGCCTGGACAAACAGGCGGAAGGAGGGAGCAACACACCTGCGCGCGTGGCGCGGGCCGGCGGGCTCCATGAGAGACCACCACAGGGGAGAAGCAGGCAGGCAGGCATGCACACAACCCGAACAAGCAGGGTGCGTGGGGCCGCTTCTCTTCTCCCGCAAGCGGGACTCTGTGGGGGGGGAGGGAGGGCTGGGAGCCCACCGGCAATCCGCGGACCCTGGAGGTCGGCCCCGGGGTCCCCGGTGACTGCCAGCGCCCGGGTAAGGCCTCCATAACTGAGCACAGCCCCGGGCACCACCGAACTCCGGTAGAGGAGCTGCCACTTCAAAACAGCCTCAGTGTGTCTGTCCCAGTCGGTGTCCCAGCCTGTGCGTCCGTCCTTCCTGCCCCCCAACTCCCAACCCCTGTCTGTCTGTCTTCTGGCACCGACAGGGAAGAGGTAGAGGCCCCGTGGAGCCACGGGTGGCGCGAAGGGGCCTTGCTGCGGGTATGCAGTAACACGCTGCCAACCCCAGCAGCGTCCTGAGGAGGCGGGCAGCAGGCGGGAGGCGGGGGGCTGGCGGAGATGGCAAGCGGGGAGATGCTCGCCACCGAAGCAGCCCGGTATCTGGCGCGCGCTCACCATGCAGGCTGGGAGCCTGCTCTTGAGGCGCCGGGAGCCAGCTCCCAGCGTGTAGGGCCATACCAGCCTGAAGGCGCCCAATGTCGTCTGATCTGGGAAGCTAAGCAGGGTCGGGCCTGTTTAGTACTTGGATGGGGTATTGCCTGGGAATACCGGGCTCTGTAGGCTTTTGCCCGCCACTCCTTTTGTGGCCGTCCCGCCCCTTGACCCTGGGCAGCCGGCCATCCCGCGGCAGGAACACATGCCAGCGTGGGGGAGGCAGGGGGGGGGGACAGGAAGGGGGCAAGGGTAGAGGGGTGGGTGGCGCCACCGGGCACTACAACCTCGCTGCCCACGTCTCAGGCCAGGCCACTCGGCCCGGGCTCCCCCCCCACACTCTTCTTAGTCACCTCCCCTCCCATAAACCGTCAGCCCGCAGCCTTTCGACCCGCCCCCAACACCGACCCCAACGCCCAAGCCCAGGTCTGTCTGCGGGCGCAGGCCTCCACCGGCCTTGGGCGGCTTTCTGCGGCCAAGGACGTGCCCGTGCTTGGCACCTCGCGACCGAGCCAGGGGACGACCATCGCTCTGCCTGCACGTGGGCCCCGAGACACAGGCTCGGGGTGTCTCCCGACCCCGGGCCAAGGAGAAGCCCCCCCGCCCCACAACACCGGGGGCCTCCGACTCCGCTGGCAGGAACCGCGACCCCTCCGCCGCCCCCCTCCCTTCTCCCAGGAGAGCCCGGCGCCCTCCGTTCCCGCCGGCCGGCCGCGGTGGCCCGGCCCACAGCAACAAAAGAGCCTGGACAAACAGGCGGAAGGAGGGAGCAACACACCTGCGCGCGTGGCGCGGGCCCGCGGGCTGCGTGAGAGACCACCACAGGGGAAAAGCAGGCAGGCAGGCATGCACACAACCCTGACGAGGTGGGTGCCTGGGGCCGCTCCTCTCCTCCCGCAGGGGGGACCCCGGGCGGGCCTCGGAGCCCGGCGGCAATCCGCGGACTACAGAGGCTTGCCCCGGAGTCCCACGGTGACTGCCAGCGCCCGGGCACTGCCTCCATAACGGAGCCCAGCCCCGGGCACCACCGCACTCCGGTGGAGCAGCTGCCACTTCAACACAGCCTCAGTGCGTCTGTCCCAGTTGTTGTCCCAGCCTGTGCGTCCCTCCCTCCTCCCCACAAATCCCAACCCGTGTCTGTGGTTCTTCTGTCACCGCCAGGGAAGTGGTAGAGGCCCCGTTGTCCGAGCCTGCCCACGAGACGAACAGTCCGTGAAGTGGGGAGTGAGGATTGAGAAAAAAGAAGAGAGACAAAGATGGGATCGGGAGGGCAGGCAATTCTAAGTAGACTGCCGCAGTTCTAAGTAGAATGCCTCAGTTCCAAGTAGAATGCCTCACCCCAAGTTTATTTTTGCAGCTTATATACTCTGGGCATCAAAAAGTAACAGAACTGTCTGCAATCTAGTAGTTACAATGTTTGCATGAACAAGGGCTTGTTTTCTGTCCAGCTCTGCACTTCCTGACCTTGTCTGGTTCTGTGTTCTCAAAGTAGCAAGTTTTGCCTTGCTGGGAGCACAAACCACTCCAGGAAGTCAAAGGTCCAACATTTCACAAAACAACACCAGCTAGCACTTCAGCACGCTTTCCCACACAGCGTGGAGCCACGGGTGGCGCGTAGGGGCCTCGCTGCGGGCAAGGAGACACACGCTGCCCACCCCGGCAGCGCCTTGAGGAGGCGGGCAGCAGGCGGGAGGCGGGGCGCTGGCGGAGCCGGCCAGCGGGGAGATGCTCGGGACCGGAGCAGCCGGGCAGCCTGGCGCGCGCTCACCATGCAGGCCGGGCGGCCGCTCTTGAGGCGCCGGGAGCCAGCTCCCAGCGTCTAGGGCCATACCAGCCTGAAAGCGCCCGATCCCTTCTGATGTGGGAAGCTAAGCAGGGTCGGGCCTGGTTAGTACTTGGATGTGAGACCGCCTGGGAATGCCGGGTGCTCTAATCTTTGCCCCAGGAACCTTGCCAGCGTTGGAGGGTGTGGGGGGGGGGCGTTGGGGCTGGGGTAGAGGGGTGGGTGGCTCCACCGGGCACTACAACCTCCCTGCCCCCGCCTCACGCCAGGCCCATCGGCCCGGGCTCCCCCCACACCCACTACTCAGTCACCTCCCCTCCCACAAACCGTCAGCCCGCAGCTTTTCGACCGGCCCCCAACGCCCAAGCCCAGGTCTGCCTGCCCGCGCAGGCCTCCACCGGCCTTGGGTGGCTTTCCCCGGCCAAGGAAGTGCCCGTGCTTGGCACCTCGGGACCGAGCCCAGGGGATGACCATCGCTCTGCCTGCACCTGGGCCCCGAGACACAGGCTCGGGGTGTCCCCCGACCTTGGGCCAAGGAGAAGCCCTCCCGCCCCACAACACCGGGGGGCCTCCGTCTCCGCTGGCAGGAACCTCGTCCTTTCCGCCGTCCCCCTCCCTTCTCCCAGAAGAGCCCGGCGCCCTCCGTTCCCGCTTGCCGCGGTGGCACCGCCCACAGCAACAAAAGAGCCTGGACAAACAGGCGGAAGGAGGGAGCAACAAACCTGCGCGCGTGGCGCGGGCCGGCGGGCTCCATGAGAGACCACCACAGGGGAGAAGCAGGCAGGCAGGCATGCACACAACCCGAACAAGCAGGGTGCGTGGGGCCGCTTCTCTCCTCCCGCAAGCGGGACTCTGTGGGGGGGGAGGGAGGGCTGGGAGCCCACCGGCAATCCGCGGACCCTGGAGGTCGGCCCCGGGGTCCCCGGTGACTGCCAGCGCCCGGGTAAGGCCTCCATAACGGAGCACAGCCCCGGGCACCACCGAACTCCGGTAGAGGAGCTGCCACTTCAAAACAGCCTCAGTGTGTCTGTCCCAGTCGGTGTCCCAGCCTGTGCGTCCGTCCTTCCTGCCCCCCAACTCCCAACCCCTGTCTGTCTGTCTTCTGGCACCGACAGGGAAGAGGTAGAGGCCCCGTGGAGCCACGGGTGGCGCGAAGGGGCCTTGCTGCGGGTATGCAGTAACACGCTGCCAACCCCAGCAGCGTCCTGAGGAGGCGGGCAGCAGGCGGGAGGCGGGGGGGGGGTGGGCTGGCGGAGATGGCAAGCGGGGAGATGCTCGCCACCGAAGCAGCCCGGTATCTGGCGCGCGCTCACCATGCAGGCTGGGAGCCTGCTCTTGAGGCGCCGGGAGCCAGCTCCCAGCGTGTAGGGCCATACCAGCCTGAAGGCGCCCAATGTCGTCTGGTCTGGGAAGCTAAGCAGGGTCGGGCCTGTTTAGTACTTGGATGGGGTATTGCCTGGGAATACCGGGCTCTGTAGGCTTTTGCCCGCCACTCCTTTTGTGGCCGTCCCGCCCCTTGACCCTGGGCAGCCGGCCATCCCGCGGCAGGAACACATGCCAGCGTGGGGGAGGCAGGGGGGGGGACAGGAAGGGGGCAAGGGTAGAGCAGTGGGTGGCGCCACCTGGCACTACAACCTCGCTGCCCACGTCTCAGGCCAGGCAACTCGGCCCGGGCTCCCCCCCCACACTCTTCTTAGTCACCTCCCCTCCCATAAACCGTCAGCCCGCAGCCTTTCGACCCGCCCCCAACACCGACCCCAACGCCCAAGCCCAGGTCTGTCTGCGGGCGCAGGCCTCCACCGGCCTTGGGCGGCTATCTGCGGCCAAGGACGTGCCCGTGCTTGGCACCTCGCGACCGAGCCAGGGGACGACCATCGCTCTGCCTGCACGTGGGCCCCGAGACACAGGCTCGGGGTGTCTCCCGACCCCGGGCCAAGGAGAAGCCCTCCCGCCCCACAACACCTGGGGCCTCCGACTCCGCTGGCAGGAACCGCGACCCCTCCGCCGCCCCCCTCCCTTCTCCCAGGAGAGCCCGGCGCCCTCCGTTCCCGCCGGCCGGCCGCGGTGGCCCGGCCCACAGCAACAAAAGAGCCTGGACAAACAGGCGGAAGGAGGGAGCAACACACCTGCGCGCGTGGCGCGGGCCCGCGGGCTGCGTGAGAGACCACCACAGGGGAAAAGCAGGCAGGCAGGCATGCACACAACCCTGACGAGGTGGGTGCCTGGGGCCGCTCCTCTCCTCCCGCAGGGGGGACCCCGGGCGGGCCTCGGAGCCCGGCGGCAATCCGCGGACTACAGAGGCCTGCCCCGGAGTCCCACGGTGACTGCCAGCGCCCGGGCACTGCCTCCATAACGGAGCCCAGCCCCGGGCACCACCGCACTCCGGTGGAGCAGCTGCCACTTCAACACAGCCTCAGTGCGTCTGTCCCAGTTGTTGTCCCAGCCTGTGCGTCCCTCCCTCCTCCCCACAAATCCCAACCCGTGTCTGTGGTTCCTCTGTCACCGCCAGGGAAGTGGTAGAGGCCCCGTTGTCCGAGCCTGCCCACGAGACGAACAGTCCGTGAAGTGGGGAGTGAGGATTGAGAAAAAAGAAGAGAGACAAAGATGGGATCGGGAGGGCAGGCAATTCTACGTAGACTGCCGCAGTTCTAAGTAGAATGCCTCAGTTCTAAGTAGAATGCCTCACCCCAAGTTTATTTTTGCAGCTTATATACTCTGGGCATCAAAAAGTAACAGAACTGTCTGCAATCTAGTAGTTACAATGTTTGCATGAACAAGGGCTTGTTTTCTGTCCAGCTCTGCACTTCCTGACCTTGTCTGGTTCTGTGTTCTCAAAGTAGCAAGTTTTGCCTTGCTGGGAGCACAAACCACTCCAGGAAGTCAAAGGTCCAACATTTCACAAAACAACACCAGCTAGCACTTCAGCACGCTTTCCCACACAGCGTGGAACCACGGGTGGCGCGTAGGGGCCTCGCTGCGGGCAAGGAGACACACGCTGCCCACCCCGGCAGCGCCTTGAGGAGGCGGGCAGCAGGCGGGAGGCGGGGCGCTGGCGGAGCCGGCCAGCGGGGAGATGCTCGGGACCGGAGCAGCCCGGCAGCCTGGCGCGCGCTCACCATGCAGGCCGGGCGGCCGCTCTTGAGGCGCCGGGAGCCAGCTCCCAGCGTCTAGGGCCATACCAGCCTGAAAGCGCCCGATCCCTTCTGATGTGGGAAGCTAAGCAGGGTCGGGCCTGGTTAGTACTTGGATGTGAGACCGCCTGGGAATGCCGGGTGCTCTAATCTTTGCCCCAGGAACCTTGCCAGCGTTGGAGGGTGTGGGGGGGGGGACGTTGGGGCTGGGGTAGAGGGGTGGGTGGCTCCACCGGGCACTACAACCTCCCTGCCCCCGCCTCACGCCAGGCCCCTCGGCCCGGGCTCCCCCCACACCCACTACTCAGTCACCTCCCCTCCCACAAACCGTCAGCCCGCAGCTTTTCGACCGGCCCCCAACGCCCAAGCCCAGGTCTGCCTGCCCGCGCAGGCCTCCACCGGCCTTGGGTGGCTTTCCCCGGCCAAGGAAGTGCCCGTGCTTGGCACCTCGGGACCGAGCCCAGGGGATGACCATCGCTCTGCCTGCACCTGGGCCCCGAGACACAGGCTCGGGGTGTCCCCCGACCTTGGGCCAAGGAGAAGCCCTCCCGCCCCACAACACCGGGGGGCCTCCGTCTCCGCTGGCAGGAACCTCGTCCTTTCCGCCGTCCCCCTCCCTTCTCCCAGAAGAGCCCGGCGCCCTCCGTTCCCGCTTGCCGCGGTGGCCCCGCCCACAGCAACAAAAGAGCCTGGACAAACAGGCGGAAGGAGGGAGCAACACACCTGCGCGCGTGGCGCGGGCCGGCGGGCTCCATGAGAGACCACCACAGGGGAGAAGCAGGCAGGCAGGCATGCACACAACCCGAACAAGCAGGGTGCGTGGGGCCGCTTCTCTCCTCCCGCAAGCGGGACTCTGTGGGGGGGGAGGGAGGGCTGGGAGCCCACCGGCAATCCGCGGACCCTGGAGGTCGGCCCCGGGGTCCCCGGTGACTGCCAGCGCCCGGGTAAGGCCTCCATAACGGAGCACAGCCCCGGGCACCACCGAACTCCGGTAGAGGAGCTGCCACTTCAAAACAGCCTCAGTGTGTCTGTCCCAGTCGGTGTCCCAGCCTGTGCGTCCGTCCTTCCTGCCCCCCAACTCCCAACCCCTGTCTGTCTGTCTTCTGGCACCGACAGGGAAGAGGTAGAGGCCCCGTGGAGCCACGGGTGGCGCGAAGGGGCCTTGCTGCGGGTATGCAGTAACACGCTGCCAACCCCAGCAGCGTCCTGAGGAGGCGGGCAGCAGGCGGGAGGCGGGGGGCTGGCGGAGATGGCAAGCGGGGAGATGCTCGCCACCGAAGCAGCCCGGTATCTGGCGCGCGCTCACCATGCAGGCTGGGAGCCTGCTCTTGAGGCGCCGGGAGCCAGCTCCCAGCGTGTAGGGCCATACCAGCCTGAAGGCGCCCAATGTCGTCTGATCTGGGAAGCTAAGCAGGGTCGGGCCTGTTTAGTACTTGGATGGGGTATTGCCTGGGAATACCGGGCTCTGTAGGCTTTTGCCCGCCACTCCTTTTGTGGCCGTCCCGCCCCTTGACCCTGGGCAGCCGGCCATCCCGCGGCAGGAACACATGCCAGCGTGGGGGAGGCAGGGGGGGGGGACAGGAAGGGGGCAAGGGTAGAGGGGTGGGTGGCGCCACCGGGCACTACAACCTCGCTGCCCACGTCTCAGGCCAGGCCACTCGGCCCGGGCTCCCCCCCCACACTCTTCTTAGTCACCTCCCCTCCCATAAACCGTCAGCCCGCAGCCTTTCGACCCGCCCCCAACACCGACCCCAACGCCCAAGCCCAGGTCTGTCTGCGGGCGCAGGCCTCCACCGGCCTTGGGCGGCTTTCTGCGGCCAAGGACGTGCCCGTGCTTGGCACCTCGCGACCGAGCCAGGGGACGACCATCGCTCTGCCTGCACGTGGGCCCCGAGACACAGGCTCGGGGTGTCTCCCGACCCCGGGCCAAGGAGAAGCCCCCCCGCCCCACAACACCGGGGGCCTCCGACTCCGCTGGCAGGAACCGCGACCCCTCCGCCGCCCCCCTCCCTTCTCCCAGGAGAGCCCGGCGCCCTCCGTTCCCGCCGGCCGGCCGCGGTGGCCCGGCCCACAGCAACAAAAGAGCCTGGACAAACAGGCGGAAGGAGGGAGCAACACACCTGCGCGCGTGGCGCGGGCCCGCGGGCTGCGTGAGAGACCACCACAGGGGAAAAGCAGGCAGGCAGGCATGCACACAACCCTGACGAGGTGGGTGCCTGGGGCCGCTCCTCTCCTCCCGCAGGGGGGACCCCGGGCGGGCCTCGGAGCCCGGCGGCAATCCGCGGACTACAGAGGCCTGCCCCGGAGTCCCACGGTGACTGCCAGCGCCCGGGCACTGCCTCCATAACGGAGCCCAGCCCCGGGCACCACCGCACTCCGGTGGAGCAGCTGCCACTTCAACACAGCCTCAGTGCGTCTGTCCCAGTTGTTGTCCCAGCCTGTGCGTCCCTCCCTCCTCCCCACAAATCCCAACCCGTGTCTGTGGTTCTTCTGTCACCGCCAGGGAAGTGGTAGAGGCCCCGTTGTCCGAGCCTGCCCACGAGACGAACAGTCCGTGAAGTGGGGAGTGAGGATTGAGAAAAAAGAAGAGAGACAAAGATGGGATCGGGAGGGCAGGCAATTCTACGTAGACTGCCGCAGTTCTAAGTAGAATGCCTCAGTTCTAAGTAGAATGCCTCACCCCAAGTTTATTTTTGCAGCTTATATACTCTGGGCATCAAAAAGTAACAGAACTGTCTGCAATCTAGTAGTTACAATGTTTGCATGAACAAGGGCTTGTTTTCTGTCCAGCTCTGCACTTCCTGACCTTGTCTGGTTCTGTGTTCTCAAAGTAGCAAGTTTTGCCTTGCTGGGAGCACAAACCACTCCAGGAAGTCAAAGGTCCAACATTTCACAAAACAACACCAGCTAGCACTTCAGCACGCTTTCCCACACAGCGTGGAACCACGGGTGGCGCGTAGGGGCCTCGCTGCGGGCAAGGAGACACACGCTGCCCACCCCGGCAGCGCCTTGAGGAGGCGGGCAGCAGGCGGGAGGCGGGGCGCTGGCGGAGCCGGCCAGCGGGGAGATGCTCGGGACCGGAGCAGCCCGGCAGCCTGGCGCGCGCTCACCATGCAGGCCGGGCGGCCGCTCTTGAGGCGCCGGGAGCCAGCTCCCAGCGTCTAGGGCCATACCAGCCTGAAAGCGCCCGATCCCTTCTGATGTGGGAAGCTAAGCAGGGTCGGGCCTGGTTAGTACTTGGATGTGAGACCGCCTGGGAATGCCGGGTGCTCTAATCTTTGCCCCAGGAACCTTGCCAGCGTTGGAGGGTGTGGGGGGGGGGCGTTGGGGCTGGGGTAGAGGGGTGGGTGGCTCCACCGGGCACTACAACCTCCCTGCCCCCGCCTCACGCCAGGCCCCTCGGCCCGGGCTCCCCCCACACCCACTACTCAGTCACCTCCCCTCCCACAAACCGTCAGCCCGCAGCTTTTCGACCGGCCCCCAACGCCCAAGCCCAGGTCTGCCTGCCCGCGCAGGCCTCCACCGGCCTTGGGTGGCTTTCCCCGGCCAAGGAAGTGCCCGTGCTTGGCACCTCGGGACCGAGCCCAGGGGATGACCATCGCTCTGCCTGCACCTGGGCCCCGAGACACAGGCTCGGGGTGTCCCCCGACCTTGGGCCAAGAAGAAGCCCTCCCGCCCCACAACACCGGGGGGCCTCCGTCTCCGCTGGCAGGAACCTCGTCCTTTCCGCCGTCCCCCTCCCTTCTCCCAGAAGAGCCCGGCGCCCTCCGTTCCCGCTTGCCGCGGTGGCCCCGCCCACAGCAACAAAAGAGCCTGGACAAACAGGCGGAAGGAGGGAGCAACACACCTGCGCGCGTGGCGCGGGCCGGCGGGCTCCATGAGAGACCACCACAGGGGAGAAGCAGGCAGGCAGGCATGCACACAACCCGAACAAGCAGGGTGCGTGGGGCCGCTTCTCTCCTCCCGCAAGCGGGACTCTGTGGGGGGGGAGGGAGGGCTGGGAGCCCACCGGCAATCCGCGGACCCTGGAGGTCGGCCCCGGGGTCCCCGGTGACTTCCAGCGCCCGGGTAAGGCCTCCATAACTGAGCACAGCCCCGGGCACCACCGAACTCCGGTAGAGGAGCTGCCACTTCAAAACAGCCTCAGTGTGTCTGTCCCAGTCGGTGTCCCAGCCTGTGCGTCCGTCCTTCCTGCCCCCCAACTCCCAACCCCTGTCTGTCTGTCTTCTGGCACCGACAGGGAAGAGGTAGAGGCCCCGTGGAGCCACGGGTGGCGCGAAGGGGCCTTGCTGCGGGTATGCAGTAACACGCTGCCAACCCCAGCAGCGTCCTGAGGAGGCGGGCAGCAGGCGGGAGGCGGGGGGCTGGCGGAGATGGCAAGCGGGGAGATGCTCGCCACCGAAGCAGCCCGGTATCTGGCGCGCGCTCACCATGCAGGCTGGGAGCCTGCTCTTGAGGCGCCGGGAGCCAGCTCCCAGCGTGTAGGGCCATACCAGCCTGAAGGCGCCCAATGTCGTCTGATCTGGGAAGCTAAGCAGGGTCGGGCCTGTTTAGTACTTGGATGGGGTATTGCCTGGGAATACCGGGCTCTGTAGGCTTTTGCCCGCCACTCCTTTTGTGGCCGTCCCGCCCCTTGACCCTGGGCAGCCGGCCATCCCGCGGCAGGAACACATGCCAGCGTGGGGGAGGCAGGGGGGGGGGACAGGAAGGGGGCAAGGGTAGAGGGGTGGGTGGCGCCACCGGGCACTACAACCTCGCTGCCCACGTCTCAGGCCAGGCCACTCGGCCCGGGCTCCCCCCCCACACTCTTCTTAGTCACCTCCCCTCCCATAAACCGTCAGCCCGCAGCCTTTCGACCCGCCCCCAACACCGACCCCAACGCCCAAGCCCAGGTCTGTCTGCGGGCGCAGGCCTCCACCGGCCTTGGGCGGCTTTCTGCGGCCAAGGACGTGCCCGTGCTTGGCACCTCGCGACCGAGCCAGGGGACGACCATCGCTCTGCCTGCACGTGGGCCCCGAGACACAGGCTCGGGGTGTCTCCCGACCCCGGGCCAAGGAGAAGCCCCCCCGCCCCACAACACCGGGGGCCTCCGACTCCGCTGGCAGGAACCGCGACCCCTCCGCCGCCCCCCTCCCTTCTCCCAGGAGAGCCCGGCGCCCTCCGTTCCCGCCGGCCGGCCGCGGTGGCCCGGCCCACAGCAACAAAAGAGCCTGGACAAACAGGCGGAAGGAGGGAGCAACACACCTGCGCGCGTGGCGCGGGCCCGCGGGCTGCGTGAGAGACCACCACAGGGGAAAAGCAGGCAGGCAGGCATGCACACAACCCTGACGAGGTGGGTGCCTGGGGCCGCTCCTCTCCTCCCGCAGGGGGGACCCCGGGCGGGCCTCGGAGCCCGGCGGCAATCCGCGGACTACAGAGGCTTGCCCCGGAGTCCCACGGTGACTGCCAGCGCCCGGGCACTGCCTCCATAACGGAGCCCAGCCCCGGGCACCACCGCACTCCGGTGGAGCAGCTGCCACTTCAACACAGCCTCAGTGCGTCTGTCCCAGTTGTTGTCCCAGCCTGTGCGTCCCTCCCTCCTCCCCACAAATCCCAACCCGTGTCTGTGGTTCTTCTGTCACCGCCAGGGAAGTGGTAGAGGCCCCGTTGTCCGAGCCTGCCCACGAGACGAACAGTCCGTGAAGTGGGGAGTGAGGATTGAGAAAAAAGAAGAGAGACAAAGATGGGATCGGGAGGGCAGGCAATTCTAAGTAGACTGCCGCAGTTCTAAGTAGAATGCCTCAGTTCCAAGTAGAATGCCTCACCCCAAGTTTATTTTTGCAGCTTATATACTCTGGGCATCAAAAAGTAACAGAACTGTCTGCAATCTAGTAGTTACAATGTTTGCATGAACAAGGGCTTGTTTTCTGTCCAGCTCTGCACTTCCTGACCTTGTCTGGTTCTGTGTTCTCAAAGTAGCAAGTTTTGCCTTGCTGGGAGCACAAACCACTCCAGGAAGTCAAAGGTCCAACATTTCACAAAACAACACCAGCTAGCACTTCAGCACGCTTTCCCACACAGCGTGGAGCCACGGGTGGCGCGTAGGGGCCTCGCTGCGGGCAAGGAGACACACGCTGCCCACCCCGGCAGCGCCTTGAGGAGGCGGGCAGCAGGCGGGAGGCGGGGCGCTGGCGGAGCCGGCCAGCGGGGAGATGCTCGGGACCGGAGCAGCCCGGCAGCCTGGCGCGCGCTCACCATGCAGGCCGGGCGGCCGCTCTTGAGGCGCCGGGAGCCAGCTCCCAGCGTCTAGGGCCATACCAGCCTGAAAGCGCCCGATCCCTTCTGATGTGGGAAGCTAAGCAGGGTCGGGCCTGGTTAGTACTTGGATGTGAGACCGCCTGGGAATGCCGGGTGCTCTAATCTTTGCCCCAGGAACCTTGCCAGCGTTGGAGGGTGTGGGGGGGTGGCGTTGGGGCTGGGGTAGAGGGGTGGGTGGCTCCACCGGGCACTACAACCTCCTTGCCCCCGCCTCACGCCAGGCCCCTCGGCCCGGGCTCCCCCCACACCCACTACTCAGTCACCTCCCCTCCCACAAACCGTCAGCCCGCAGCTTTTCGACCGGCCCCCAACGCCCAAGCCCAGGTCTGCCTGCCCGCGCAGGCCTCCACCGGCCTTGGGTGGCTTTCCCCGGCCAAGGAAGTGCCCGTGCTTGGCACCTCGGGACCGAGCCCAGGGGATGACCATCGCTCTGCCTGCACCTGGGCCCCGAGACACAGGCTCGGGGTGTCCCCCGACCTTGGGCCAAGGAGAAGCCCTCCCGCCCCACAACACCGGGGGGCCTCCGTCTCCGCTGGCAGGAACCTCGTCCTTTCCGCCGTCCCCCTCCCTTCTCCCAGAAGAGCCCGGCGCCCTCCGTTCCTGCTTGCCGCGGTGGCCCCGCCCACAGCAACAAAAGAGCCTGGACAAACAGGCGGAAGGAGGGAGCAACACACCTGCGCGCGTGGCGCGGGCCGGCGGGCTCCATGAGAGACCACCACAGGGGAGAAGCAGGCAGGCAGGCATGCACACAACCCGAACAAGCAGGGTGCGTGGGGCCGCTTCTCTCCTCCCGCAAGCGGGACTCTGTGGGGGGGGAGGGAGGGCTGGGAGCCCACCGGCAATCCGCGGACCCTGGAGGTCGGCCCCGGGGTCCCCGGTGACTGCCAGCGCCCGGGTAAGGCCTCCATAACGGAGCACAGCCCCGGGCACCACCGAACTCCGGTAGAGGAGCTGCCACTTCAAAACAGCCTCAGTGTGTCTGTCCCAGTCGGTGTCCCAGCCTGTGCGTCCGTCCTTCCTGCCCCCCAACTCCCAACCCCTGTCTGTCTGTCTTCTGGCACCGACAGGGAAGAGGTAGAGGCCCCGTGGAGCCACGGGTGGCGCGAAGGGGCCTTGCTGCGGGTATGCAGTAACACGCTGCCAACCCCAGCAGCGTCCTGAGGAGGCGGGCAGCAGGCGGGAGGCGGGGGGCTGGCGGAGATGGCAAGCGGGGAGATGCTCGCCACCGAAGCAGCCCGGTATCTGGAGCGCGCTCACCATGCAGGCTGGGAGCCTGCTCTTGAGGCGCCGGGAGCCAGCTCCCAGCGTGTAGGGCCATACCAGCCTGAAGGCGCCCAATGTCGTCTGATCTGGGAAGCTAAGCAGGGTCGGGCCTGTTTAGTACTTGGATGGGGTATTGCCTGGGAATACCGGGCTCTGTAGGCTTTTGCCCGCCACTCCTTTTGTGGCCGTCCCGCCCCTTGACCCTGGGCAGCCGGCCATCCCGCGGCAGGAACACATGCCAGCGTGGGGGAGGCAGGGGGGGGGACAGGAAGGGGGCAAGGGTAGAGCAGTGGGTGGCGCCACCTGGCACTACAACCTCGCTGCCCACGTCTCAGGCCAGGCAACTCGGCCCGGGCTCCCCCCCCACACTCTTCTTAGTCACCTCCCCTCCCATAAACCGTCAGCCCGCAGCCTTTCGACCCGCCCCCAACACCGACCCCAACGCCCAAGCCCAGGTCTGTCTGCGGGCGCAGGCCTCCACCGGCCTTGGGCGGCTATCTGCGGCCAAGGACGTGCCCGTGCTTGGCACCTCGCGACCGAGCCAGGGGACGACCATCGCTCTGCCTGCACGTGGGCCCCGAGACACAGGCTCGGGGTGTCTCCCGACCCCGGGCCAAGGAGAAGCCCCCCCGCCCCACAACACCGGGGGCCTCCGACTCCGCTGGCAGGAACCGCGACCCCTCCGCCGCCCCCCTCCCTTCTCCCAGGAGAGCCCGGCGCCCTCCGTTCCCGCCGGCCGGCCGCGGTGGCCCGGCCCACAGCAACAAAAGAGCCTGGACAAACAGGCGGAAGGAGGGAGCAACACACCTGCGCGCGTGGCGCGGGCCCGCGGGCTGCGTGAGAGACCACCACAGGGGAAAAGCAGGCAGGCAGGCATGCACACAACCCTGACGAGGTGGGTGCCTGGGGCCGCTCCTCTCCTCCCGCAGGGGGGACCCCGGGCGGGCCTCGGAGCCCGGCGGCAATCCGCGGACTACAGAGGCTTGCCCCGGAGTCCCACGGTGACTGCCAGCGCCCGGGCACTGCCTCCATAACGGAGCCCAGCCCCGGGCACCACCGCACTCCGGTGGAGCAGCTGCCACTTCAACACAGCCTCAGTGCGTCTGTCCCAGTTGTTGTCCCAGCCTGTGCGTCCCTCCCTCCTCCCCACAAATCCCAACCCGTGTCTGTGGTTCTTCTGTCACCGCCAGGGAAGTGGTAGAGGCCCCGTTGTCCGAGCCTGCCCACGAGACGAACAGTCCGTGAAGTGGGGAGTGAGGATTGAGAAAAAAGAAGAGAGACAAAGATGGGATCGGGAGGGCAGGCAATTCTAAGTAGACTGCCGCAGTTCTAAGTAGAATGCCTCAGTTCCAAGTAGAATGCCTCACCCCAAGTTTATTTTTGCAGCTTATATACTCTGGGCATCAAAAAGTAACAGAACTGTCTGCAATCTAGTAGTTACAATGTTTGCATGAACAAGGGCTTGTTTTCTGTCCAGCTCTGCACTTCCTGACCTTGTCTGGTTCTGTGTTCTCAAAGTAGCAAGTTTTGCCTTGCTGGGAGCACAAACCACTCCAGGAAGTCAAAGGTCCAACATTTCACAAAACAACACCAGCTAGCACTTCAGCACGCTTTCCCACACAGCGTGGAGCCACGGGTGGCGCGTAGGGGCCTCGCTGCGGGCAAGGAGACACACGCTGCCCACCCCGGCAGCGCCTTGAGGAGGCGGGCAGCAGGCGGGAGGCGGGGCGCTGGCGGAGCCGGCCAGCGGGGAGATGCTCGGGACCGGAGCAGCCGGGCAGCCTGGCGCGCGCTCACCATGCAGGCCGGGCGGCCGCTCTTGAGGCGCCGGGAGCCAGCTCCCAGCGTCTAGGGCCATACCAGCCTGAAAGCGCCCGATCCCTTCTGATGTGGGAAGCTAAGCAGGGTCGGGCCTGGTTAGTACTTGGATGTGAGACCGCCTGGGAATGCCGGGTGCTCTAATCTTTGCCCCAGGAACCTTGCCAGCGTTGGAGGGTGTGGGGGGGGGGCGTTGGGGCTGGGGTAGAGGGGTGGGTGGCTCCACCGGGCACTACAACCTCCCTGCCCCCGCCTCACGCCAGGCCCATCGGCCCGGGCTCCCCCCACACCCACTACTCAGTCACCTCCCCTCCCACAAACCGTCAGCCCGCAGCTTTTCGACCGGCCCCCAACGCCCAAGCCCAGGTCTGCCTGCCCGCGCAGGCCTCCACCGGCCTTGGGTGGCTTTCCCCGGCCAAGGAAGTGCCCGTGCTTGGCACCTCGGGACCGAGCCCAGGGGATGACCATCGCTCTGCCTGCACCTGGGCCCCGAGACACAGGCTCGGGGTGTCCCCCGACCTTGGGCCAAGGAGAAGCCCTCCCGCCCCACAACACCGGGGGGCCTCCGTCTCCGCTGGCAGGAACCTCGTCCTTTCCGCCGTCCCCCTCCCTTCTCCCAGAAGAGCCCGGCGCCCTCCGTTCCCGCTTGCCGCGGTGGCACCGCCCACAGCAACAAAAGAGCCTGGACAAACAGGCGGAAGGAGGGAGCAACAAACCTGCGCGCGTGGCGCGGGCCGGCGGGCTCCATGAGAGACCACCACAGGGGAGAAGCAGGCAGGCAGGCATGCACACAACCCGAACAAGCAGGGTGCGTGGGGCCGCTTCTCTCCTCCCGCAAGCGGGACTCTGTGGGGGGGGAGGGAGGGCTGGGAGCCCACCGGCAATCCGCGGACCCTGGAGGTCGGCCCCGGGGTCCCCGGTGACTGCCAGCGCCCGGGTAAGGCCTCCATAACGGAGCACAGCCCCGGGCACCACCGAACTCCGGTAGAGGAGCTGCCACTTCAAAACAGCCTCAGTGTGTCTGTCCCAGTCGGTGTCCCAGCCTGTGCGTCCGTCCTTCCTGCCCCCCAACTCCCAACCCCTGTCTGTCTGTCTTCTGGCACCGACAGGGAAGAGGTAGAGGCCCCGTGGAGCCACGGGTGGCGCGAAGGGGCCTTGCTGCGGGTATGCAGTAACACGCTGCCAACCCCAGCAGCGTCCTGAGGAGGCGGGCAGCAGGCGGGAGGCGGGGGGGGGGTGGGCTGGCGGAGATGGCAAGCGGGGAGATGCTCGCCACCGAAGCAGCCCGGTATCTGGCGCGCGCTCACCATGCAGGCTGGGAGCCTGCTCTTGAGGCGCCGGGAGCCAGCTCCCAGCGTGTAGGGCCATACCAGCCTGAAGGCGCCCAATGTCGTCTGGTCTGGGAAGCTAAGCAGGGTCGGGCCTGTTTAGTACTTGGATGGGGTATTGCCTGGGAATACCGGGCTCTGTAGGCTTTTGCCCGCCACTCCTTTTGTGGCCGTCCCGCCCCTTGACCCTGGGCAGCCGGCCATCCCGCGGCAGGAACACATGCCAGCGTGGGGGAGGCAGGGGGGGGGACAGGAAGGGGGCAAGGGTAGAGCAGTGGGTGGCGCCACCTGGCACTACAACCTCGCTGCCCACGTCTCAGGCCAGGCAACTCGGCCCGGGCTCCCCCCCCACACTCTTCTTAGTCACCTCCCCTCCCATAAACCGTCAGCCCGCAGCCTTTCGACCCGCCCCCAACACCGACCCCAACGCCCAAGCCCAGGTCTGTCTGCGGGCGCAGGCCTCCACCGGCCTTGGGCGGCTATCTGCGGCCAAGGACGTGCCCGTGCTTGGCACCTCGCGACCGAGCCAGGGGACGACCATCGCTCTGCCTGCACGTGGGCCCCGAGACACAGGCTCGGGGTGTCTCCCGACCCCGGGCCAAGGAGAAGCCCTCCCGCCCCACAACACCTGGGGCCTCCGACTCCGCTGGCAGGAACCGCGACCCCTCCGCCGCCCCCCTCCCTTCTCCCAGGAGAGCCCGGCGCCCTCCGTTCCCGCCGGCCGGCCGCGGTGGCCCGGCCCACAGCAACAAAAGAGCCTGGACAAACAGGCGGAAGGAGGGAGCAACACACCTGCGCGCGTGGCGCGGGCCCGCGGGCTGCGTGAGAGACCACCACAGGGGAAAAGCAGGCAGGCAGGCATGCACACAACCCTGACGAGGTGGGTGCCTGGGGCCGCTCCTCTCCTCCCGCAGGGGGGACCCCGGGCGGGCCTCGGAGCCCGGCGGCAATCCGCGGACTACAGAGGCCTGCCCCGGAGTCCCACGGTGACTGCCAGCGCCCGGGCACTGCCTCCATAACGGAGCCCAGCCCCGGGCACCACCGCACTCCGGTGGAGCAGCTGCCACTTCAACACAGCCTCAGTGCGTCTGTCCCAGTTGTTGTCCCAGCCTGTGCGTCCCTCCCTCCTCCCCACAAATCCCAACCCGTGTCTGTGGTTCCTCTGTCACCGCCAGGGAAGTGGTAGAGGCCCCGTTGTCCGAGCCTGCCCACGAGACGAACAGTCCGTGAAGTGGGGAGTGAGGATTGAGAAAAAAGAAGAGAGACAAAGATGGGATCGGGAGGGCAGGCAATTCTACGTAGACTGCCGCAGTTCTAAGTAGAATGCCTCAGTTCTAAGTAGAATGCCTCACCCCAAGTTTATTTTTGCAGCTTATATACTCTGGGCATCAAAAAGTAACAGAACTGTCTGCAATCTAGTAGTTACAATGTTTGCATGAACAAGGGCTTGTTTTCTGTCCAGCTCTGCACTTCCTGACCTTGTCTGGTTCTGTGTTCTCAAAGTAGCAAGTTTTGCCTTGCTGGGAGCACAAACCACTCCAGGAAGTCAAAGGTCCAACATTTCACAAAACAACACCAGCTAGCACTTCAGCACGCTTTCCCACACAGCGTGGAACCACGGGTGGCGCGTAGGGGCCTCGCTGCGGGCAAGGAGACACACGCTGCCCACCCCGGCAGCGCCTTGAGGAGGCGGGCAGCAGGCGGGAGGCGGGGCGCTGGCGGAGCCGGCCAGCGGGGAGATGCTCGGGACCGGAGCAGCCCGGCAGCCTGGCGCGCGCTCACCATGCAGGCCGGGCGGCCGCTCTTGAGGCGCCGGGAGCCAGCTCCCAGCGTCTAGGGCCATACCAGCCTGAAAGCGCCCGATCCCTTCTGATGTGGGAAGCTAAGCAGGGTCGGGCCTGGTTAGTACTTGGATGTGAGACCGCCTGGGAATGCCGGGTGCTCTAATCTTTGCCCCAGGAACCTTGCCAGCGTTGGAGGGTGTGGGGGGGGGGACGTTGGGGCTGGGGTAGAGGGGTGGGTGGCTCCACCGGGCACTACAACCTCCCTGCCCCCGCCTCACGCCAGGCCCCTCGGCCCGGGCTCCCCCCACACCCACTACTCAGTCACCTCCCCTCCCACAAACCGTCAGCCCGCAGCTTTTCGACCGGCCCCCAACGCCCAAGCCCAGGTCTGCCTGCCCGCGCAGGCCTCCACCGGCCTTGGGTGGCTTTCCCCGGCCAAGGAAGTGCCCGTGCTTGGCACCTCGGGACCGAGCCCAGGGGATGACCATCGCTCTGCCTGCACCTGGGCCCCGAGACACAGGCTCGGGGTGTCCCCCGACCTTGGGCCAAGGAGAAGCCCTCCCGCCCCACAACACCGGGGGGCCTCCGTCTCCGCTGGCAGGAACCTCGTCCTTTCCGCCGTCCCCCTCCCTTCTCCCAGAAGAGCCCGGCGCCCTCCGTTCCCGCTTGCCGCGGTGGCCCCGCCCACAGCAACAAAAGAGCCTGGACAAACAGGCGGAAGGAGGGAGCAACACACCTGCGCGCGTGGCGCGGGCCGGCGGGCTCCATGAGAGACCACCACAGGGGAGAAGCAGGCAGGCAGGCATGCACACAACCCGAACAAGCAGGGTGCGTGGGGCCGCTTCTCTCCTCCCGCAAGCGGGACTCTGTGGGGGGGGAGGGAGGGCTGGGAGCCCACCGGCAATCCGCGGACCCTGGAGGTCGGCCCCGGGGTCCCCGGTGACTGCCAGCGCCCGGGTAAGGCCTCCATAACGGAGCACAGCCCCGGGCACCACCGAACTCCGGTAGAGGAGCTGCCACTTCAAAACAGCCTCAGTGTGTCTGTCCCAGTCGGTGTCCCAGCCTGTGCGTCCGTCCTTCCTGCCCCCCAACTCCCAACCCCTGTCTGTCTGTCTTCTGGCACCGACAGGGAAGAGGTAGAGGCCCCGTGGAGCCACGGGTGGCGCGAAGGGGCCTTGCTGCGGGTATGCAGTAACACGCTGCCAACCCCAGCAGCGTCCTGAGGAGGCGGGCAGCAGGCGGGAGGCGGGGGGCTGGCGGAGATGGCAAGCGGGGAGATGCTCGCCACCGAAGCAGCCCGGTATCTGGCGCGCGCTCACCATGCAGGCTGGGAGCCTGCTCTTGAGGCGCCGGGAGCCAGCTCCCAGCGTGTAGGGCCATACCAGCCTGAAGGCGCCCAATGTCGTCTGATCTGGGAAGCTAAGCAGGGTCGGGCCTGTTTAGTACTTGGATGGGGTATTGCCTGGGAATACCGGGCTCTGTAGGCTTTTGCCCGCCACTCCTTTTGTGGCCGTCCCGCCCCTTGACCCTGGGCAGCCGGCCATCCCGCGGCAGGAACACATGCCAGCGTGGGGGAGGCAGGGGGGGGGGACAGGAAGGGGGCAAGGGTAGAGGGGTGGGTGGCGCCACCGGGCACTACAACCTCGCTGCCCACGTCTCAGGCCAGGCCACTCGGCCCGGGCTCCCCCCCCACACTCTTCTTAGTCACCTCCCCTCCCATAAACCGTCAGCCCGCAGCCTTTCGACCCGCCCCCAACACCGACCCCAACGCCCAAGCCCAGGTCTGTCTGCGGGCGCAGGCCTCCACCGGCCTTGGGCGGCTTTCTGCGGCCAAGGACGTGCCCGTGCTTGGCACCTCGCGACCGAGCCAGGGGACGACCATCGCTCTGCCTGCACGTGGGCCCCGAGACACAGGCTCGGGGTGTCTCCCGACCCCGGGCCAAGGAGAAGCCCCCCCGCCCCACAACACCGGGGGCCTCCGACTCCGCTGGCAGGAACCGCGACCCCTCCGCCGCCCCCCTCCCTTCTCCCAGGAGAGCCCGGCGCCCTCCGTTCCCGCCGGCCGGCCGCGGTGGCCCGGCCCACAGCAACAAAAGAGCCTGGACAAACAGGCGGAAGGAGGGAGCAACACACCTGCGCGCGTGGCGCGGGCCCGCGGGCTGCGTGAGAGACCACCACAGGGGAAAAGCAGGCAGGCAGGCATGCACACAACCCTGACGAGGTGGGTGCCTGGGGCCGCTCCTCTCCTCCCGCAGGGGGGACCCCGGGCGGGCCTCGGAGCCCGGCGGCAATCCGCGGACTACAGAGGCCTGCCCCGGAGTCCCACGGTGACTGCCAGCGCCCGGGCACTGCCTCCATAACGGAGCCCAGCCCCGGGCACCACCGCACTCCGGTGGAGCAGCTGCCACTTCAACACAGCCTCAGTGCGTCTGTCCCAGTTGTTGTCCCAGCCTGTGCGTCCCTCCCTCCTCCCCACAAATCCCAACCCGTGTCTGTGGTTCTTCTGTCACCGCCAGGGAAGTGGTAGAGGCCCCGTTGTCCGAGCCTGCCCACGAGACGAACAGTCCGTGAAGTGGGGAGTGAGGATTGAGAAAAAAGAAGAGAGACAAAGATGGGATCGGGAGGGCAGGCAATTCTACGTAGACTGCCGCAGTTCTAAGTAGAATGCCTCAGTTCTAAGTAGAATGCCTCACCCCAAGTTTATTTTTGCAGCTTATATACTCTGGGCATCAAAAAGTAACAGAACTGTCTGCAATCTAGTAGTTACAATGTTTGCATGAACAAGGGCTTGTTTTCTGTCCAGCTCTGCACTTCCTGACCTTGTCTGGTTCTGTGTTCTCAAAGTAGCAAGTTTTGCCTTGCTGGGAGCACAAACCACTCCAGGAAGTCAAAGGTCCAACATTTCACAAAACAACACCAGCTAGCACTTCAGCACGCTTTCCCACACAGCGTGGAACCACGGGTGGCGCGTAGGGGCCTCGCTGCGGGCAAGGAGACACACGCTGCCCACCCCGGCAGCGCCTTGAGGAGGCGGGCAGCAGGCGGGAGGCGGGGCGCTGGCGGAGCCGGCCAGCGGGGAGATGCTCGGGACCGGAGCAGCCCGGCAGCCTGGCGCGCGCTCACCATGCAGGCCGGGCGGCCGCTCTTGAGGCGCCGGGAGCCAGCTCCCAGCGTCTAGGGCCATACCAGCCTGAAAGCGCCCGATCCCTTCTGATGTGGGAAGCTAAGCAGGGTCGGGCCTGGTTAGTACTTGGATGTGAGACCGCCTGGGAATGCCGGGTGCTCTAATCTTTGCCCCAGGAACCTTGCCAGCGTTGGAGGGTGTGGGGGGGGGGCGTTGGGGCTGGGGTAGAGGGGTGGGTGGCTCCACCGGGCACTACAACCTCCCTGCCCCCGCCTCACGCCAGGCCCCTCGGCCCGGGCTCCCCCCACACCCACTACTCAGTCACCTCCCCTCCCACAAACCGTCAGCCCGCAGCTTTTCGACCGGCCCCCAACGCCCAAGCCCAGGTCTGCCTGCCCGCGCAGGCCTCCACCGGCCTTGGGTGGCTTTCCCCGGCCAAGGAAGTGCCCGTGCTTGGCACCTCGGGACCGAGCCCAGGGGATGACCATCGCTCTGCCTGCACCTGGGCCCCGAGACACAGGCTCGGGGTGTCCCCCGACCTTGGGCCAAGAAGAAGCCCTCCCGCCCCACAACACCGGGGGGCCTCCGTCTCCGCTGGCAGGAACCTCGTCCTTTCCGCCGTCCCCCTCCCTTCTCCCAGAAGAGCCCGGCGCCCTCCGTTCCCGCTTGCCGCGGTGGCCCCGCCCACAGCAACAAAAGAGCCTGGACAAACAGGCGGAAGGAGGGAGCAACACACCTGCGCGCGTGGCGCGGGCCGGCGGGCTCCATGAGAGACCACCACAGGGGAGAAGCAGGCAGGCAGGCATGCACACAACCCGAACAAGCAGGGTGCGTGGGGCCGCTTCTCTCCTCCCGCAAGCGGGACTCTGTGGGGGGGGAGGGAGGGCTGGGAGCCCACCGGCAATCCGCGGACCCTGGAGGTCGGCCCCGGGGTCCCCGGTGACTTCCAGCGCCCGGGTAAGGCCTCCATAACTGAGCACAGCCCCGGGCACCACCGAACTCCGGTAGAGGAGCTGCCACTTCAAAACAGCCTCAGTGTGTCTGTCCCAGTCGGTGTCCCAGCCTGTGCGTCCGTCCTTCCTGCCCCCCAACTCCCAACCCCTGTCTGTCTGTCTTCTGGCACCGACAGGGAAGAGGTAGAGGCCCCGTGGAGCCACGGGTGGCGCGAAGGGGCCTTGCTGCGGGTATGCAGTAACACGCTGCCAACCCCAGCAGCGTCCTGAGGAGGCGGGCAGCAGGCGGGAGGCGGGGGGCTGGCGGAGATGGCAAGCGGGGAGATGCTCGCCACCGAAGCAGCCCGGTATCTGGCGCGCGCTCACCATGCAGGCTGGGAGCCTGCTCTTGAGGCGCCGGGAGCCAGCTCCCAGCGTGTAGGGCCATACCAGCCTGAAGGCGCCCAATGTCGTCTGATCTGGGAAGCTAAGCAGGGTCGGGCCTGTTTAGTACTTGGATGGGGTATTGCCTGGGAATACCGGGCTCTGTAGGCTTTTGCCCGCCACTCCTTTTGTGGCCGTCCCGCCCCTTGACCCTGGGCAGCCGGCCATCCCGCGGCAGGAACACATGCCAGCGTGGGGGAGGCAGGGGGGGGGGACAGGAAGGGGGCAAGGGTAGAGGGGTGGGTGGCGCCACCGGGCACTACAACCTCGCTGCCCACGTCTCAGGCCAGGCCACTCGGCCCGGGCTCCCCCCCCACACTCTTCTTAGTCACCTCCCCTCCCATAAACCGTCAGCCCGCAGCCTTTCGACCCGCCCCCAACACCGACCCCAACGCCCAAGCCCAGGTCTGTCTGCGGGCGCAGGCCTCCACCGGCCTTGGGCGGCTTTCTGCGGCCAAGGACGTGCCCGTGCTTGGCACCTCGCGACCGAGCCAGGGGACGACCATCGCTCTGCCTGCACGTGGGCCCCGAGACACAGGCTCGGGGTGTCTCCCGACCCCGGGCCAAGGAGAAGCCCCCCCGCCCCACAACACCGGGGGCCTCCGACTCCGCTGGCAGGAACCGCGACCCCTCCGCCGCCCCCCTCCCTTCTCCCAGGAGAGCCCGGCGCCCTCCGTTCCCGCCGGCCGGCCGCGGTGGCCCGGCCCACAGCAACAAAAGAGCCTGGACAAACAGGCGGAAGGAGGGAGCAACACACCTGCGCGCGTGGCGCGGGCCCGCGGGCTGCGTGAGAGACCACCACAGGGGAAAAGCAGGCAGGCAGGCATGCACACAACCCTGACGAGGTGGGTGCCTGGGGCCGCTCCTCTCCTCCCGCAGGGGGGACCCCGGGCGGGCCTCGGAGCCCGGCGGCAATCCGCGGACTACAGAGGCTTGCCCCGGAGTCCCACGGTGACTGCCAGCGCCCGGGCACTGCCTCCATAACGGAGCCCAGCCCCGGGCACCACCGCACTCCGGTGGAGCAGCTGCCACTTCAACACAGCCTCAGTGCGTCTGTCCCAGTTGTTGTCCCAGCCTGTGCGTCCCTCCCTCCTCCCCACAAATCCCAACCCGTGTCTGTGGTTCTTCTGTCACCGCCAGGGAAGTGGTAGAGGCCCCGTTGTCCGAGCCTGCCCACGAGACGAACAGTCCGTGAAGTGGGGAGTGAGGATTGAGAAAAAAGAAGAGAGACAAAGATGGGATCGGGAGGGCAGGCAATTCTAAGTAGACTGCCGCAGTTCTAAGTAGAATGCCTCAGTTCCAAGTAGAATGCCTCACCCCAAGTTTATTTTTGCAGCTTATATACTCTGGGCATCAAAAAGTAACAGAACTGTCTGCAATCTAGTAGTTACAATGTTTGCATGAACAAGGGCTTGTTTTCTGTCCAGCTCTGCACTTCCTGACCTTGTCTGGTTCTGTGTTCTCAAAGTAGCAAGTTTTGCCTTGCTGGGAGCACAAACCACTCCAGGAAGTCAAAGGTCCAACATTTCACAAAACAACACCAGCTAGCACTTCAGCACGCTTTCCCACACAGCGTGGAGCCACGGGTGGCGCGTAGGGGCCTCGCTGCGGGCAAGGAGACACACGCTGCCCACCCCGGCAGCGCCTTGAGGAGGCGGGCAGCAGGCGGGAGGCGGGGCGCTGGCGGAGCCGGCCAGCGGGGAGATGCTCGGGACCGGAGCAGCCCGGCAGCCTGGCGCGCGCTCACCATGCAGGCCGGGCGGCCGCTCTTGAGGCGCCGGGAGCCAGCTCCCAGCGTCTAGGGCCATACCAGCCTGAAAGCGCCCGATCCCTTCTGATGTGGGAAGCTAAGCAGGGTCGGGCCTGGTTAGTACTTGGATGTGAGACCGCCTGGGAATGCCGGGTGCTCTAATCTTTGCCCCAGGAACCTTGCCAGCGTTGGAGGGTGTGGGGGGGTGGCGTTGGGGCTGGGGTAGAGGGGTGGGTGGCTCCACCGGGCACTACAACCTCCTTGCCCCCGCCTCACGCCAGGCCCCTCGGCCCGGGCTCCCCCCACACCCACTACTCAGTCACCTCCCCTCCCACAAACCGTCAGCCCGCAGCTTTTCGACCGGCCCCCAACGCCCAAGCCCAGGTCTGCCTGCCCGCGCAGGCCTCCACCGGCCTTGGGTGGCTTTCCCCGGCCAAGGAAGTGCCCGTGCTTGGCACCTCGGGACCGAGCCCAGGGGATGACCATCGCTCTGCCTGCACCTGGGCCCCGAGACACAGGCTCGGGGTGTCCCCCGACCTTGGGCCAAGGAGAAGCCCTCCCGCCCCACAACACCGGGGGGCCTCCGTCTCCGCTGGCAGGAACCTCGTCCTTTCCGCCGTCCCCCTCCCTTCTCCCAGAAGAGCCCGGCGCCCTCCGTTCCTGCTTGCCGCGGTGGCCCCGCCCACAGCAACAAAAGAGCCTGGACAAACAGGCGGAAGGAGGGAGCAACACACCTGCGCGCGTGGCGCGGGCCGGCGGGCTCCATGAGAGACCACCACAGGGGAGAAGCAGGCAGGCAGGCATGCACACAACCCGAACAAGCAGGGTGCGTGGGGCCGCTTCTCTCCTCCCGCAAGCGGGACTCTGTGGGGGGGGAGGGAGGGCTGGGAGCCCACCGGCAATCCGCGGACCCTGGAGGTCGGCCCCGGGGTCCCCGGTGACTGCCAGCGCCCGGGTAAGGCCTCCATAACGGAGCACAGCCCCGGGCACCACCGAACTCCGGTAGAGGAGCTGCCACTTCAAAACAGCCTCAGTGTGTCTGTCCCAGTCGGTGTCCCAGCCTGTGCGTCCGTCCTTCCTGCCCCCCAACTCCCAACCCCTGTCTGTCTGTCTTCTGGCACCGACAGGGAAGAGGTAGAGGCCCCGTGGAGCCACGGGTGGCGCGAAGGGGCCTTGCTGCGGGTATGCAGTAACACGCTGCCAACCCCAGCAGCGTCCTGAGGAGGCGGGCAGCAGGCGGGAGGCGGGGGGCTGGCGGAGATGGCAAGCGGGGAGATGCTCGCCACCGAAGCAGCCCGGTATCTGGAGCGCGCTCACCATGCAGGCTGGGAGCCTGCTCTTGAGGCGCCGGGAGCCAGCTCCCAGCGTGTAGGGCCATACCAGCCTGAAGGCGCCCAATGTCGTCTGATCTGGGAAGCTAAGCAGGGTCGGGCCTGTTTAGTACTTGGATGGGGTATTGCCTGGGAATACCGGGCTCTGTAGGCTTTTGCCCGCCACTCCTTTTGTGGCCGTCCCGCCCCTTGACCCTGGGCAGCCGGCCATCCCGCGGCAGGAACACATGCCAGCGTGGGGGAGGCAGGGGGGGGGACAGGAAGGGGGCAAGGGTAGAGCAGTGGGTGGCGCCACCTGGCACTACAACCTCGCTGCCCACGTCTCAGGCCAGGCAACTCGGCCCGGGCTCCCCCCCCACACTCTTCTTAGTCACCTCCCCTCCCATAAACCGTCAGCCCGCAGCCTTTCGACCCGCCCCCAACACCGACCCCAACGCCCAAGCCCAGGTCTGTCTGCGGGCGCAGGCCTCCACCGGCCTTGGGCGGCTATCTGCGGCCAAGGACGTGCCCGTGCTTGGCACCTCGCGACCGAGCCAGGGGACGACCATCGCTCTGCCTGCACGTGGGCCCCGAAACACAGGCTCGGGGTGTCTCCCGACCCCGGGCCAAGGAGAAGCCCTCCCGCCCCACAACACCTGGGGCCTCCGACTCCGCTGGCAGGAACCGCGACCCCTCCGCCGCCCCCCTCCCTTCTCCCAGGAGAGCCCGGCGCCCTCCGTTCCCGCCGGCCGGCCGCGGTGGCCCGGCCCACAGCAACAAAAGAGCCTGGACAAACAGGCGGAAGGAGGGAGCAACACACCTGCGCGCGTGGCGCGGGCCCGCGGGCTGCGTGAGAGACCACCACAGGGGAAAAGCAGGCAGGCAGGCATGCACACAACCCTGACGAGGTGGGTGCCTGGGGCCGCTCCTCTCCTCCCGCAGCGGGGACCCCGGGCGGGCCTCGGAGCCCGGCGGCAATCCGCGGACTACAGAGGCCTGCCCCGGAGTCCCACGGTGACTGCCAGCGCCCGGGCACTGCCTCCATAACGGAGCCCAGCCCCGGGCACCACCGCACTCCGGTGGAGCAGCTGCCACTTCAACACAGCCTCAGTGCGTCTGTCCCAGTTGTTGTCCCAGCCTGTGCGTCCCTCCCTCCTCCCCACAAATCCCAACCCGTGTCTGTGGTTCTTCTGTCACCGCCAGGGAAGTGGTAGAGGCCCCGTTGTCCGAGCCTGCCCACGAGACGAACAGTCCGTGAAGTGGGGAGTGAGGATTGAGAAAAAAGAAGAGAGACAAAGATGGGATCGGGAGGGCAGGCAATTCTAAGTAGACTGCCGCAGTTCTAAGTAGAATGCCTCAGTTCTAAGTAGAATGCCTCACCCCAAGTTTATTTTTGCAGCTTATATACTCTGGGCATCAAAAAGTAACAGAACTGTCTGCAATCTAGTAGTTACAATGTTTGCATGAACAAGGGCTTGTTTTCTGTCCAGCTCTGCACTTCCTGACCTTGTCTGGTTCTGTGTTCTCAAAGTAGCAAGTTTTGCCTTGCTGGGAGCACAAACCACTCCAGGAAGTCAAAGGTCCAACATTTCACAAAACAACACCAGCTAGCACTTCAGCACGCTTTCCCACACAGCGTGGAGCCACGGGTGGCGCGTAGGGGCCTCGCTGCGGGCAAGGAGACACACGCTGCCCACCCCGGCAGCGCCTTGAGGAGGCGGGCAGCAGGCGGGAGGCGGGGCGCTGGCGGAGCCGGCCAGCGGGGAGATGCTCGGGACCGGAGCAGCCCGGCAGCCTGGCGCGCGCTCACCATGCAGGCCGGGCGGCCGCTCTTGAGGCGCCGGGAGCCAGCTCCCAGCGTCTAGGGCCATACCAGCCTGAAAGCGCCCGATCCCTTCTGATGTGGGAAGCTAAGCAGGGTCGGGCCTGGTTAGTACTTGGATGTGAGACCGCCTGAGAATGCCGGGTGCTCTTATCTTTGCCCCAGGAACCTTGCCAGCGTTGGAGGGTGTGGGGGGGGCGTTGGGGCTGGGGTAGAGGGGTGGGTGGCTCCACCGGGCACTACAACCTCCCTGCCCCCGCCTCACGCCAGGCCCCTCGGCCCGGGCTCCCCCCACACCCACTACTCAGTCACCTCCCCTCCCACAAACCGTCAGCCCGCAGCTTTTCGACCGGCCCCCAACGCCCAAGCCCAGGTCTGCCTGCCCGCGCAGGCCTCCACCGGCCTTGGGTGGCTTTCCCCGGCCAAGGAAGTGCCCGTGCTTGGCACCTCGGGACCGAGCCCAGGGGGATGACCATCGCTCTGCCTGCACCTGGGCCCCGAGACACAGGCTCGGGGTGTCCCCCGACCTTGGGCCAAGGAGAAGCCCTCCCGCCCCACAACACCGGGGGGCCTCCGTCTCCGCTGGCAGGAACCTCGTCCTTTCCGCCGTCCCCCTCCCTTCTCCCAGAAGAGCCCGGCGCCCTCCGTTCCCGCTTGCCGCGGTGGCCCCGCCCACAGCAACAAAAGAGCCTGGACAAACAGGCGGAAGGAGGGAGCAACACACCTGCGCGCGTGGCGCGGGCCGGCGGGCTCCATGAGAGACCACCACAGGGGAGAAGCAGGCAGGCAGGCATGCACACAACCCGAAGAAGCAGGGTGCGTGGGGCCGCTTCTCTCCTCCCGCAAGCGGGACTCTGTGGGGGGGGAAGGAGGGCTGGGAGCCCACCGGCAATCCGCGGACCCTGGAGGTCGGCCCCGGGGTCCCCGGTGACTGCCAGCGCCCGGGTAAGGCCTCCATAACGGAGCACAGCCCCGGGCACCACCGAACTCCGGTAGAGGAGCTGCCACTTCAAAACAGCCTCAGTGTGTCTGTCCCAGTCGGTGTCCCAGCCTGTGCGTCCGTCCTTCCTGCCCCCCAACTCCCAACCCCTGTCTGTCTGTCTTCTGGCACCGACAGGGAAGAGGTAGAGGCCCCGTGGAGCCACGGGTGGCGCGAAGGGGCCTTGCTGCGGGTATGCAGTAACACGCTGCCAACCCCAGCAGCGTCCTGAGGAGGCGGGCAGCAGGCGGGAGGCGGGGGGCTGGCGGAGATGGCAAGCGGGGAGATGCTCGCCACCGAAGCAGCCCGGTATCTGGCGCGCGCTCACCATGCAGGCTGGGAGCCTGCTCTTGAGGCGCCGGGAGCCAGCTCCCAGCGTGTAGGGCCATACCAGCCTGAAGGCGCCCAATGTCGTCTGATCTGGGAAGCTAAGCAGGGTCGGGCCTGTTTAGTACTTGGATGGGGTATTGCCTGGGAATACCGGGCTCTGTAGGCTTTTGCCCGCCACTCCTTTTGTGGCCGTCCCGCCCCTTGACCCTGGGCAGCCGGCCATCCCGCGGCAGGAACACATGCCAGCGTGGGGGAGGCAGGGGGGGGGGACAGGAAGGGGGCAAGGGTAGAGGGGTGGGTGGCGCCACCGGGCACTACAACCTCGCTGCCCACGTCTCAGGCCAGGCCACTCGGCCCGGGCTCCCCCCCCACACTCTTCTTAGTCACCTCCCCTCCCATAAACCGTCAGCCCGCAGCCTTTCGACCCGCCCCCAACACCGACCCCAACGCCCAAGCCCAGGTCTGTCTGCGGGCGCAGGCCTCCACCGGCCTTGGGCGGCTTTCTGCGGCCAAGGACGTGCCCGTGCTTGGCACCTCGCGACCGAGCCAGGGGACGACCATCGCTCTGCCTGCACGTGGGCCCCGAGACACAGGCTCGGGGTGTCTCCCGACCCCGGGCCAAGGAGAAGCCCCCCCGCCCCACAACACCGGGGGCCTCCGACTCCGCTGGCAGGAACCGCGACCCCTCCGCCGCC
This sequence comes from Rhinolophus hipposideros, assembly GCF_964194185.1. Taxonomy (NCBI): domain Eukaryota; kingdom Metazoa; phylum Chordata; class Mammalia; order Chiroptera; family Rhinolophidae; genus Rhinolophus; species Rhinolophus hipposideros. Next base: position 105,688 of record NW_027668947.1, on the reverse strand, counting down.
CCCCTCCCTTCTCCCAGGAGAGCCCGGCGCCCTCCGTTCCTGCCGGCCGGCCGCGGTGGCCCGGCCCACAGCAACAAAAGAGCCTGGACAAACAGGCGGAAGGAGGGAGCAACACACCTGCGCGCGTGGCGCGGGCCCGCGGGCTGCGTGAGAGACCACCACAGGGGAAAAGCAGGCAGGCAGGCATGCACACAACCCTGATGAGGTGGGTGCCTGGGGCCGCTCCTCTCCTCCCGCAGCGGGGAACCCGGGCGGGCCTCGGAGCCCGGCGGCAATCCGCGGACTACAGAGGCCTGCCCCGGAGTCCCACGGTGACTGCCAGCGCCCGGGCACTGCCTCCATAACGGAGCCCAGCCCCGGGCACCACCGCACTCCGGTGGAGCAGCTGCCACTTCAACACAGCCTCAGTGCGTCTGTCCCAGTTGTTGTCCCAGCCTGTGCGTCCCTCCCTCCTCCCCACAAATCCCAACCCGTGTCTGTGGTTCTTCTGTCACCGCCAGGGAAGTGGTAGAGGCCCCGTTGTCCGAGCCTGCCCACGAGACTAACAGTCCGTGAAGTGGGGAGTGAGGATTGAGAAAAAAGAAGAGAGACAAAGATGGGATCGGGAGGGCAGGCAATTCTAAGTAGACTGCCGCAGTTCTAAGTAGAATGCCTCAGTTCCAAGTAGAATGCCTCACCCCAAGTTTATTTTTGCAGCTTATATACTCTGGGCATCAAAAAGTAACAGAACTGTCTGCAATCTAGTAGTTACAATGTTTGCATGAACAAGGGCTTGTTTTCTGTCCAGCTCTGCACTTCCTGACCTTGTCTGGTTCTGTGTTCTCAAAGTAGCAAGTTTTGCCTTGCTGGGAGCACAAACCACTCCAGGAAGTCAAAGGTCCAACATTTCACAAAACAACACCAGCTAGCACTTCAGCACGCTTTCCCACACAGCGTGGAGCCACGGGTGGCGCGTAGGGGCCTCGCTGCGGGCAAGGAGACACACGCTGCCCACCCCGGCAGCGCCTTGAGGAGGCGGGCAGCAGGCGGGAGGCGGGGCGCTGGCGGAGCCGGCCAGCGGGGAGATGCTCGGGACCGGAGCAGCCCGGCAGCCTGGCGCGCGCTCACCATGCAGGCCGGGCGGCCGCTCTTGAGGCGCCGGGAGCCAGCTCCCAGCGTCTAGGGCCATACCAGCCTGAAAGCGCCCGATCCCTTCTGATGTGGGAAGCTAAGCAGGGTCGGGCCTGGTTAGTACTTGGATGTGAGACCGCCTGGGAATGCCGGGTGCTCTAATCTTTGCCCCAGGAACCTTGCCAGCGTTGGAGGGTGTGGGGGGGGGCGTTGGGGCTGGGGTAGAGGGGTGGGTGGCTCCACCGGGCACTACAACCTCCCTGCCCCCGCCTCACGCCAGGCCCCTCGGCCCGGGCTCCCCCCACACCCACTACTCAGTCACCTCCCCTCCCACAAACCGTCAGCCCGCAGCTTTTCGACCGGCCCCCAACGCCCAAGCCCAGGTCTGCCTGCCCGCGCAGGCCTCCACCGGCCTTGGGTGGCTTTCCCCGGCCAAGGAAGTGCCCGTGCTTGGCACCTCGGGACCGAGCCCAGGGGATGACCATCGCTCTGCCTGCACCTGGGCCCCGAGACACAGGCTCGGGGTGTCCCCCGACCTTGGGCCAAGGAGAAGCCCTCCCGCCCCACAACACCGGGGGGCCTCCGTCTCCGCTGGCAGGAACCTCGTCCTTTCCGCCGTCCCCCTCCCTTCTCCCAGAAGAGCCCGGCGCCCTCCGTTCCCGCTTGCCGCGGTGGCCCCGCCCACAGCAACAAAAGAGCCTGGACAAACAGGCGGAAGGAGGGAGCAACACACCTGCGCGCGTGGCGCGGGCCGGCGGGCTCCATGAGAGACCACCACAGGGGAGAAGCAGGCAGGCAGGCATGCACACAACCCGAACAAGCAGGGTGCGTGGGGCCGCTTCTCTCCTCCCGCAAGCGGGACTCTGTGGGGGGGGAGGGAGGGCTGGGAGCCCACCGGCAATCCGCGGACCCTGGAGGTCGGCCCCGGGGTCCCCGGTGACTGCCAGCGCCCGGGTAAGGCCTCCATAACGGAGCACAGCCCCGGGCACCACCGAACTCCGGTAGAGGAGCTGCCACTTCAAAACAGCCTCAGTGTGTCTGTCCCAGTCGGTGTCCCAGCCTGTGCGTCCGTCCTTCCTGCCCCCCAACTCCCAACCCCTGTCTGTCTGTCTTCTGGCACCGACAGGGAAGAGGTAGAGGCCCCGTGGAGCCACGGGTGGCGCGAAGGGGCCTTGCTGCGGGTATGCAGTAACACGCTGCCAACCCCAGCAGCGTCCTGAGGAGGCGGGCAGCAGGCGGGAGGCGGGGGGCTGGCGGAGATGGCAAGCGGGGAGATGCTCGCCACCGAAGCAGCCCGGTATCTGGCGCGCGCTCACCATGCAGGCTGGGAGCCTGCTCTTGAGGCGCCGGGAGCCAGCTCCCAGCGTGTAGGGCCATACCAGCCTGAAGGCGCCCAATGTCGTCTGATCTGGGAAGCTAAGCAGGGTCGGGCCTGTTTAGTACTTGGATGGGGTATTGCCTGGGAATACCGGGCTCTGTAGGCTTTTGCCCGCCACTCCTTTTGTGGCCGTCCCGCCCCTTGACCCTGGGCAGCCGGCCATCCCGCGGCAGGAACACATGCCAGCGTGGGGGAGGCAGGGGGGGGGGACAGGAAGGGGGCAAGGGTAGAGGGGTGGGTGGCGCCACCGGGCACTACAACCTCGCTGCCCACGTCTCAGGCCAGGCCACTCGGCCCGGGCTCCCCCCCCACACTCTTCTTAGTCACCTCCCCTCCCATAAACCGTCAGCCCGCAGCCTTTCGACCCGCCCCCAACACCGACCCCAACGCCCAAGCCCAGGTCTGTCTGCGGGCGCAGGCCTCCACCGGCCTTGGGCGGCTTTCTGCGGCCAAGGACGTGCCCGTGCTTGGCACCTCGCGACCGAGCCAGGGGACGACCATCGCTCTGCCTGCACGTGGGCCCCGAGACACAGGCTCGGGGTGTCTCCCGACCCCGGGCCAAGGAGAAGCCCTCCCGCCCCACAACACCGGGGGCCTCCGACTCCGCTGGCAGGAACCGCGACCCCTCCGCCGCCCCCCTCCCTTCTCCCAGGAGAGCCCGGCGCCCTCCGTTCCCGCCGGCCGGCCGCGGTGGCCCGGCCCACAGCAACAAAAGAGCCTGGACAAACAGGCGGAAGGAGGGAGCAACACACCTGCGCGCGTGGCGCGGGCCCGCGGGCTGCGTGAGAGACCACCACAGGGGAAAAGCAGGCAGGCAGGCATGCACACAACCCTGACGAGGTGGGTGCCTGGGGCCGCTCCTCTCCTCCCGCAGCGGGGACCCCGGGCGGGCCTCGGAGCCCGGCGGCAATCCGCGGACTACAGAGGCCTGCCCCGGAGTCCCACGGTGACTGCCAGCGCCCGGGCACTGCCTCCATAACGGAGCCCAGCCCCGGGCACCACCGCACTCCGGTGGAGCAGCTGCCACTTCAACACAGCCTCAGTGCGTCTGTCCCAGTTGTTGTCCCAGCCTGTGCGTCCCTCTCTCCTCCCCACAAATCCCAACCCGTGTCTGTGGTTCTTCTGTCACCGCCAGGGAAGTGGTAGAGGCCCCGTTGTCCGAGCCTGCCCACGAGACGAACAGTCCGTGAAGTGGGGAGTGAGGATTGAGAAAAAAGAAGAGAGACAAAGATGGGATCGGGAGGGCAGGCAATTCTAAGTAGACTGCCGCAGTTCTAAGTAGAATGCCTCAGTTCTAAGTAGAATGCCTCACCCCAAGTTTATTTTTGCAGCTTATATACTCTGGGCATCAAAAAGTAACAGAACTGTCTGCAATCTAGTAGTTACAATGTTTGCATGAACAAGGGCTTGTTTTCTGTCCAGCTCTGCACTTCCTGACCTTGTCTGGTTCTGTGTTCTCAAAGTAGCAAGTTTTGCCTTGCTGGGAGCACAAACCACTCCAGGAAGTCAAAGGTCCAACATTTCACAAAACAACACCAGCTAGCACTTCAGCACGCTTTCCCACACAGCGTGGAGCCACGGGTGGCGCGTAGGGGCCTCGCTGCGGGCAAGGAGACACAGGCTGCCCACCCCGGCAGCGCCTTGAGGAGGCGGGCAGCAGGCGGGAGGCGGGGCGCTGGCGGAGCCGGCCAGCGGGGAGATGCTCGGGACCGGAGCAGCCCGGCAGCCTGGCGCGCGCTCACCATGCAGGCCGGGCGGCCGCTCTTGAGGCGCCGGGAGCCAGCTCCCAGCGTCTAGGGCCATACCAGCCTGAAAGCGCTCGATCCCTTCTGATGTGGGAAGCTAAGCAGGGTCGGGCCTGGTTAGTACTTGGATGTGAGACCGCCTGGGAATGCCGGGTGCTCTAATCTTTGCCCCAGGAACCTTGCCAGCGTTGGAGGGTGTGGGGGGGGGCGTTGGGGCTGGGGTAGAGGGGTGGGTGGCTCCACCGGGCACTACAACCTCCCTGCCCCCGCCTCACGCCAGGCCCCTCGGCCCGGGCTCCCCCCACACCCACTACTCAGTCACCTCCCCTCCCACAAACCGTCAGCCCGCAGCTTTTCGACCGGCCCCCAACGCCCAAGCCCAGGTCTGCCTGCCCGCGCAGGCCTCCACCGGCCTTGGGTGGCTTTCCCCGGCCAAGGAAGTGCCCGTGCTTGGCACCTCGGGACCGAGCCCAGGGGATGACCATCGCTCTGCCTGCACCTGGGCCCCGAGACACAGGCTCGGGGTGTCCCCCGACCTTGGGCCAAGGAGAAGCCCTCCCGCCCCACAACACCGGGGGGCCTCCGTCTCCGCTGGCAGGAACCTCGTCCTTTCCGCCGTCCCCCTCCCTTCTCCCAGAAGAGCCCGGCGCCCTCTGTTCCCGCTTGCCGCGGTGGCCCCGCCCACAGCAACAAAAGAGCCTGGACAAACAGGCGGAAGGAGGGAGCAACACACCTGCGCGCGTGGCGCGGGCCGGCGGGCTCCATGAGAGACCACCACAGGGGAGAAGCAGGCAGGCAGGCATGCACACAACCCGAACAAGCAGGGTGCGTGGGGCCGCTTCTCTCCTCCCGCAAGCGGGACTCTGTGGGGGGGGAGGGAGGGCTGGGAGCCCACCGGCAATCCGCGGACCCTGGAGGTCGGCCCCGGGGTCCCCGGTGACTGCCAGCGCCCGGGTAAGGCCTCCATAACGGAGCACAGCCCCGGGCACCACCGAACTCCGGTAGAGGAGCTGCCACTTCAAAACAGCCTCAGTGTGTCTGTCCCAGTCGGTGTCCCAGCCTGTGCGTCCGTCCTTCCTGCCCCCCAACTCCCAACCCCTGTCTGTCTGTCTTCTGGCACCGACAGGGAAGAGGTAGAGGCCCCGTGGAGCCACGGGTGGCGCGAAGGGGCCTTGCTGCGGGTATGCAGTAACACGCTGCCAACCCCAGCAGCGTCCTGAGGAGGCGGGCAGCAGGCGGGAGGCGGGGGGCTGGCGGAGATGGCAAGCGGGGAGATGCTCGCCACCGAAGCAGCCCGGTATCTGGCGCGCGCTCACCATGCAGGCTGGGAGCCTGCTCTTGAGGCGCCGGGAGCCAGCTCCCAGCGTGTAGGGCCATACCAGCCTGAAGGCGCCCAATGTCGTCTGATCTGGGAAGCTAAGCAGGGTCGGGCCTGTTTAGTACTTGGATGGGGTATTGCCTGGGAATACCGGGCTCTGTAGGCTTTTGCCCGTCACTCCTTTTGTGGCCGTCCCGCCCCTTGACCCTGGGCAGCCGGCCATCCCGCGGCAGGAACACATGCCAGCGTGGGGGAGGCAGGGGGGGGGGACAGGAAGGGGGCAAGGGTAGAGGGGTGGGTGGCGCCACCGGGCACTACAACCTCGCTGCCCACGTCTCAGGCCAGGCCACTCGGCCCGGGCTCCCCCCCCACACTCTTCTTAGTCACCTCCCCTCCCATAAACCGTCAGCCCGCAGCCTTTCGACCCGCCCCCAACACCGACCCCAACGCCCAAGCCCAGGTCTGTCTGCGGGCGCAGGCCTCCACCGGCCTTGGGCGGCTTTCTGCGGCCAAGGACGTGCCCGTGCTTGGCACCTCGCGACCGAGCCAGGGGACGACCATCGCTCTGCCTGCACGTGGGCCCCGAGACACAGGCTCGGGGTGTCTCCCGACCCCGGGCCAAGGAGAAGCCCTCCCGCCCCACAACACCGGGGGCCTCCGACTCCGCTGGCAGGAACCGCGACCCCTCCGCCGCCCCCCTCCCTTCTCCCAGGAGAGCCCGGCGCCCTCCGTTCCCGCCGGCCGGCCGCGGTGGCCCGGCCCACAGCAACAAAAGAGCCTGGACAAACAGGCGGAAGGAGGGAGCAACACACCTGCGCGCGTGGCGCGGGCCCGCGGGCTGCGTGAGAGACCACCACAGGGGAAAAGCAGGCAGGCAGGCATGCACACAACCCTGACGAGGTGGGTGCCTGGGGCCGCTCCTCTCCTCCCGCAGCGGGGACCCCGGGCGGGCCTCGGAGCCCGGCGGCAATCCGCGGACTACAGAGGCCTGCCCCGGAGTCCCACGGTGACTGCCAGCGCCCGGGCACTGCCTCCATAACGGAGCCCAGCCCCGGGCACCACCGCACTCCGGTGGAGCAGCTGCCACTTCAACACAGCCTCAGTGCGTCTGTCCCAGTTGTTGTCCCAGCCTGTGCATCCCTCCCTCCTCCCCACAAATCCCAACCCGTGTCTGTGGTTCTTCTGTCACCGCCAGGGAAGTGGTAGAGGCCCCGTTGTCCGAGCCTGCCCACGAGACGAACAGTCCGTGAAGTGGGGAGTGAGGATTGAGAAAAAAGAAGAGAGACAAAGATGGGATCGGGAGGGCAGGCAATTCTAAGTAGACTGCCGCAGTTCTAAGTAGAATGCCTCAGTTCTAAGTAGAATGCCTCACCCCAAGTTTATTTTTGCAGCTTATATACTCTGGGCATCAAAAAGTAACAGAACTGTCTGCAATCTAGTAGTTACAATGTTTGCATGAACAAGGGCTTGTTTTCTGTCCAGCTCTGCACTTCCTGACCTTGTCTGGTTCTGTGTTCTCAAAGTAGCAAGTTTTGCCTTGCTGGGAGCACAAACCACTCCAGGAAGTCAAAGGTCCAACATTTCACAAAACAACACCAGCTAGCACTTCAGCACGCTTTCCCACACAGCGTGGAGCCACGGGTGGCGCGTAGGGGCCTCGCTGCGGGCAAGTAGACACAGGCTGCCCACCCCGGCAGCGCCTTGAGGAGGCGGGCAGCAGGCGGGAGGCGGGGCGCTGGCGGAGCCGGCCAGCGGGGAGATGCTCGGGACCGGAGCAGCCCGGCAGCCTGGCGCGCGCTCACCATGCAGGCTGGGAGCCTGCTCTTGAGGCGCCGGGAGCCAGCTCCCAGCGTGTAGGGCCATACCAGCCTGAAGGCGCCCAATGTCGTCTGATCTGGGAAGCTAAGCAGGGTCGGGCCTGTTTAGTACTTGGATGGGGTATTGCCTGGGAATACCGGGCTCTGTAGGCTTTTGCCCGCCACTCCTTTTGTGGCCGTCCCGCCCCTTGACCCTGGGCAGCCGGCCATCCCGCGGCAGGAACACATGCCAGCGTGGGGGAGGCAGGGGGGGGGGACAGGAAGGGGGCAAGGGTAGAGGGGTGGGTGGCGCCACCGGGCACTACAACCTCGCTGCCCACGTCTCAGGCCAGGCCACTCGGCCCGGGCTCCCCCCCCACACTCTTCTTAGTCACCTCCCCTCCCATAAACCGTCAGCCCGCAGCCTTTCGACCCGCCCCCAACACCGACCCCAACGCCCAAGCCCAGGTCTGTCTGCGGGCGCAGGCCTCCACCGGCCTTGGGCGGCTTTCTGCGGCCAAGGACGTGCCCGTGCTTGGCACCTCGCGACCGAGCCAGGGGACGACCATCGCTCTGCCTGCACGTGGGCCCCGAGACACAGGCTCGGGGTGTCTCCCGACCCCGGGCCAAGGAGAAGCCCCCCCGCCCCACAACACCGGGGGCCTCCGACTCCGCTGGCAGGAACCGCGACCCCTCCGCCGCCCCCCTCCCTTCTCCCAGGAGAGCCCGGCGCCCTCCGTTCCCGCCGGCCGGCCGCGGTGGCCCGGCCCACAGCAACAAAAGAGCCTGGACAAACAGGCGGAAGGAGGGAGCAACACACCTGCGCGCGTGGCGCGGGCCCGCGGGCTGCGTGAGAGACCACCACAGGGGAAAAGCAGGCAGGCAGGCATGCACACAACCCTGACGAGGTGGGTGCCTGGGGCCGCTCCTCTCCTCCCGCAGCGGGGACCCCGGGCGGGCCTCGGAGCCCGGCGGCAATCCGCGGACTACAGAGGCCTGCCCCGGAGTCCCACGGTGACTGCCAGCGTCCGGGCACTGCCTCCATAACGGAGCCCAGCCCCGGGCACCACCGCACTCCGGTGGAGCAGCTGCCACTTCAACACAGCCTCAGTGCGTCTGTCCCAGTTGTTGTCCCAGCCTGTGCGTCCCTCTCTCCTCCCCACAAATCCCAACCCGTGTCTGTGGTTCTTCTGTCACCGCCAGGGAAGTGGTAGAGGCCCCGTTGTCCGAGCCTGCCCACGAGACGAACAGTCCGTGAAGTGGGGAGTGAGGATTGAGAAAAAAGAAGAGAGACAAAGATGGGATCGGGAGGGCAGGCAATTCTAAGTAGACTGCCGCAGTTCTAAGTAGAATGCCTCAGTTCCAAGTAGAATGCCTCACCCCAAGTTTATTTTTGCAGCTTATATACTCTGGGCATCAAAAAGTAACAGAACTGTCTGCAATCTAGTAGTTACAATGTTTGCATGAACAAGGGCTTGTTTTCTGTCCACCTCTGCACTTCCTGACCTTGTCTGGTTCTGTGTTCTCAAAGTAGCAAGTTTTGCCTTGCTGGGAGCACAAACCACTCCAGGAAGTCAAAGGTCCAACATTTCACAAAACAACACCAGCTAGCACTTCAGCACGCTTTCCCACACAGCGTGGAGCCACGGGTGGCGCGTAGGGGCCTCGCTGCGGGCAAGGAGACACACGCTGCCCACCCCGGCAGCGCCTTGAGGAGGCGGGCAGCAGGCGGGAGGCGGGGCGCTGGCGGAGCCGGCCAGCGGGGAGATGCTCGGGACCGGAGCAGCCCGGCAGCCTGGCGCGCGCTCACCATGCAGGCCGGGCGGCCGCTCTTGAGGCGCCGGGAGCCAGCTCCCAGCGTCTAGGGCCATACCAGCCTGAAAGCGCCCGATCCCTTCTGATGTGGGAAGCTAAGCAGGGTCGGGCCTGGTTAGTACTTGGATGTGAGACCGCCTGGGAATGCCGGGTGCTCTAATCTTTGCCCCAGGAACCTTGCCAGCGTTGGAGGGTGTGGGGGGGGGGGCGTTGGGGCTGGGGTAGAGGGGTGGGTGGCTCCACCGGGCACTACAACCTCCCTGCCCCCGCCTCACGCCAGGCCCCTCGGCCCGGGCTCCCCCCACACCCACTACTCAGTCACCTCCCCTCCCACAAACCGTCAGCCCGCAGCTTTTCGACCGGCCCCCAACGCCCAAGCCCAGGTCTGCCTGCCCGCGCAGGCCTCCACCGGCCTTGGGTGGCTTTCCCCGGCCAAGGAAGTGCCCGTGCTTGGCACCTCGGGACCGAGCCCAGGGGATGACCATCGCTCTGCCTGCACCTGGGCCCCGAGACACAGGCTCGGGGTGTCCCCCGACCTTGGGCCAAGGAGAAGCCCTCCCGCCCCACAACACCGGGGGGCCTCCGTCTCCGCTGGCAGGAACCTCGTCCTTTCCGCCGTCCCCCTCCCTTCTCCCAGAAGAGCCCGGCGCCCTCCGTTCCCGCTTGCCGCGGTGGCCCCGCCCACAGCAACAAAAGAGCCTGGACAAACAGGCGGAAGGAGGGAGCAACACACCTGCGCGCGTGGCGCGGGCCGGCGGGCTCCATGAGAGACCACCACAGGGGAGAAGCAGGCAGGCAGGCATGCACACAACCCGAAGAAGCAGGGTGCGTGGGGCCGCTTCTCTCCTCCCGCAAGCGGGACTCTGTGGGGGGGGAGGGAGGGCTGGGAGCCCACCGGCAATCCGCGGACCCTGGAGGTCGGCCCCGGGGTCCCCGGTGACTGCCAGCGCCCGGGTAAGGCCTCCATAACGGAGCACAGCCCCGGGCACCACCGAACTCCGGTAGAGGAGCTGCCACTTCAAAACAGCCTCAGTGTGTCTGTCCCAGTCGGTGTCCCAGCCTGTGCGTCCGTCCTTCCTGCCCCCCAACTCCCAACCCCTGTCTGTCTGTCTTCTGGCACCGACAGGGAAGAGGTAGAGGCCCCGTGGAGCCACGGGTGGCGCGAAGGGGCCTTGCTGCGGGTATGCAGTAACACGCTGCCAACCCCAGCAGCGTCCTGAGGAGGCGGGCAGCAGGCGGGAGGCGGGGGGCTGGCGGAGATGGCAAGCGGGGAGATGCTCGCCACCGAAGCAGCCCGGTATCTGGCGCGCGCTCACCATGCAGGCTGGGAGCCTGCTCTTGAGGCGCCGGGAGCCAGCTCCCAGCGTGTAGGGCCATACCAGCCTGAAGGCGCCCAATGTCGTCTGATCTGGGAAGCTAAGCAGGGTCGGGCCTGTTTAGTACTTGGATGGGGTATTGCCTGGGAATACCGGGCTCTGTAGGCTTTTGCCCGCCACTCCTTTTGTGGCCGTCCCGCCCCTTGACCCTGGGCAGCCGGCCATCCCGCGGCAGGAACACATGCCAGCGTGGGGGAGGCAGGGGGGGGGGACAGGAAGGGGGCAAGGGTAGAGGGGTGGGTGGCGCCACCGGGCACTACAACCTCGCTGCCCACGTCTCAGGCCAGGCCACTCGGCCCGGGCTCCCCCCCCACACTCTTCTTAGTCACCTCCCCTCCCATAAACCGTCAGCCCGCAGCCTTTCGACCCGCCCCCAACACCGACCCCAACGCCCAAGCCCAGGTCTGTCTGCGGGCGCAGGCCTCCACCGGCCTTGGGCGGCTTTCTGCGGCCAAGGACGTGCCCGTGATTGGCACCTCGCGACCGAGCCAGGGGACGACCATCGCTCTGCCTGCACGTGGGCCCCGAGACACAGGCTCGGGGTGTCTCCCGACCCCGGGCCAAGGAGAAGCACCCCGCCCCACAACACCGGGGGCCTCCGACTCCGCTGGCAGGAACCGCGACCCCTCCGCCGCCCCCCTCCCTTCTCCCAGGAGAGCCCGGCGCCCTCCGTTCCCGCCGGCCGGCCGCGGTGGCCCGGCCCACAGCAACAAAAGAGCCTGGACAAACAGGCGGAAGGAGGGAGCAACACACCTGCGCGCGTGGCGCGGGCCCGCGGGCTGCGTGAGAGACCACCACAGGGGAAAAGCAGGCAGGCAGGCATGCACACAACCCTGACGAGGTGGGTGCCTGGGGCCGCTCCTCTCCTCCCGCAGCGGGGACCCCGGGCGGGCCTCGGAGCCCGGCGGCAATCCGCGGACTACAGAGGCCTGCCCCGGAGTCCCACGGTGACTGCCAGCGCCCGGGCACTGCCTCCATAACGGAGCCCAGCCCCGGGCACCACCGCACTCCGGTGGAGCAGCTGCCACTTCAACACAGCCTCAGTGCGTCTGTCCCAGTTGTTGTCCCAGCCTGTGCGTCCCTCCCTCCTCCCCACAAATCCCAACCCGTGTCTGTGGTTCTTCTGTCACCGCCAGGGAAGTGGTAGAGGCCCCGTTGTCCGAGCCTGCCCACGAGACGAACAGTCCGTGAAGTGGGGAGTGAGGATTGAGAAAAAAGAAGAGAGACAAAGATGGGATCGGGAGGGCAGGCAATTCTAAGTAGACTGCCGCAGTTCTAAGTAGAATGCCTCAGTTCTAAGTAGAATGCCTCACCCCAAGTTTATTTTTGCAGCTTATATACTCTGGGCATCAAAAAGTAACAGAACTGTCTGCAATCTAGTAGTTACAATGTTTGCATGAACAAGGGCTTGTTTTCTGTCCAGCTCTGCACTTCCTGACCTTGTCTGGTTCTGTGTTCTCAAAGTAGCAAGTTTTGCCTTGCTGGGAGCACAAACCACTCCAGGAAGTCAAAGGTCCAACATTTCACAAAACAACACCAGCTAGCACTTCAGCACGCTTTCCCACACAGCGTGGAGCCACGGGTGGCGCGTAGGGGCCTCGCTGCGGGCAAGGAGACACACGCTGCCCACCCCGGCAGCGCCTTGAGGAGGCGGGCAGCAGGCGGGAGGCGGGGCGCTGGCGGAGCCGGCCAGCGGGGAGATGCTCGGGACCGGAGCAGCCCGGCAGCCTGGCGCGCGCTCACCATGCAGGCCGGGCGGCCGCTCTTGAGGCGCCGGGAGCCAGCTCCCAGCGTCTAGGGCCATACCAGCCTGAAAGCGCCCGATCCCTTCTGATGTGGGAAGCTAAGCAGGGTCGGGCCTGGTTAGTACTTGGATGTGAGACCGCCTGAGAATGCCGGGTGCTCTTATCTTTGCCCCAGGAACCTTGCCAGCGTTGGAGGGTGTGGGGGGGGCGTTGGGGCTGGGGTAGAGGGGTGGGTGGCTCCACCGGGCACTACAACCTCCCTGCCCCCGCCTCACGCCAGGCCCCTCGGCCCGGGCTCCCCCCACACCCACTACTCAGTCACCTCCCCTCCCACAAACCGTCAGCCCGCAGCTTTTCGACCGGCCCCCAACGCCCAAGCCCAGGTCTGCCTGCCCGCGCAGGCCTCCACCGGCCTTGGGTGGCTTTCCCCGGCCAAGGAAGTGCCCGTGCTTGGCACCTCGGGACCGAGCCCAGGGGGATGACCATCGCTCTGCCTGCACCTGGGCCCCGAGACACAGGCTCGGGGTGTCCCCCGACCTTGGGCCAAGGAGAAGCCCTCCCGCCCCACAACACCGGGGGGCCTCCGTCTCCGCTGGCAGGAACCTCGTCCTTTCCGCCGTCCCCCTCCCTTCTCCCAGAAGAGCCCGGCGCCCTCCGTTCCCGCTTGCCGCGGTGGCCCCGCCCACAGCAACAAAAGAGCCTGGACAAACAGGCGGAAGGAGGGAGCAACACACCTGCGCGCGTGGCGCGGGCCGGCGGGCTCCATGAGAGACCACCACAGGGGAGAAGCAGGCAGGCAGGCATGCACACAACCCGAAGAAGCAGGGTGCGTGGGGCCGCTTCTCTCCTCCCGCAAGCGGGACTCTGTGGGGGGGGAAGGAGGGCTGGGAGCCCACCGGCAATCCGCGGACCCTGGAGGTCGGCCCCGGGGTCCCCGGTGACTGCCAGCGCCCGGGTAAGGCCTCCATAACGGAGCACAGCCCCGGGCACCACCGAACTCCGGTAGAGGAGCTGCCACTTCAAAACAGCCTCAGTGTGTCTGTCCCAGTCGGTGTCCCAGCCTGTGCGTCCGTCCTTCCTGCCCCCCAACTCCCAACCCCTGTCTGTCTGTCTTCTGGCACCGACAGGGAAGAGGTAGAGGCCCCGTGGAGCCACGGGTGGCGCGAAGGGGCCTTGCTGCGGGTATGCAGTAACACGCTGCCAACCCCAGCAGCGTCCTGAGGAGGCGGGCAGCAGGCGGGAGGCGGGGGGCTGGCGGAGATGGCAAGCGGGGAGATGCTCGCCACCGAAGCAGCCCGGTATCTGGCGCGCGCTCACCATGCAGGCTGGGAGCCTGCTCTTGAGGCGCCGGGAGCCAGCTCCCAGCGTGTAGGGCCATACCAGCCTGAAGGCGCCCAATGTCGTCTGATCTGGGAAGCTAAGCAGGGTCGGGCCTGTTTAGTACTTGGATGGGGTATTGCCTGGGAATACCGGGCTCTGTAGGCTTTTGCCCGCCACTCCTTTTGTGGCCGTCCCGCCCCTTGACCCTGGGCAGCCGGCCATCCCGCGGCAGGAACACATGCCAGCGTGGGGGAGGCAGGGGGGGGGGACAGGAAGGGGGCAAGGGTAGAGGGGTGGGTGGCGCCACCGGGCACTACAACCTCGCTGCCCACGTCTCAGGCCAGGCCACTCGGCCCGGGCTCCCCCCCCACACTCTTCTTAGTCACCTCCCCTCCCATAAACCGTCAGCCCGCAGCCTTTCGACCCGCCCCCAACACCGACCCCAACGCCCAAGCCCAGGTCTGTCTGCGGGCGCAGGCCTCCACCGGCCTTGGGCGGCTTTCTGCGGCCAAGGACGTGCCCGTGATTGGCACCTCGCGACCGAGCCAGGGGACGACCATCGCTCTGCCTGCACGTGGGCCCCGAGACACAGGCTCGGGGTGTCTCCCGACCCCGGGCCAAGGAGAAGCCCCCCCGCCCCACAACACCGGGGGCCTCCGACTCCGCTGGCAGGAACCGCGACCCCTCCGCCGCCCCCCTCCCTTCTCCCAGGAGAGCCCGGCGCCCTCCGTTCCCGCCGGCCGGCCGCGGTGGCCCGGCCCACAGCAACAAAAGAGCCTGGACAAACAGGCGGAAGGAGGGAGCAACACACCTGCGCGCGTGGCGCGGGCCCGCGGGCTGCGTGAGAGACCACCACAGGGGAAAAGCAGGCAGGCAGGCATGCACACAACCCTGACGAGGTGGGTGCCTGGGGCCGCTCCTCTCCTCCCGCAGCGGGGACCCCGGGCGGGCCTCGGAGCCCGGCGGCAATCCGCGGACTACAGAGGCCTGCCCCGGAGTCCCACGGTGACTGCCAGCGCCCGGGCACTGCCTCCATAACGGAGCCCAGCCCCGGGCACCACCGCACTCCGGTGGAGCAGCTGCCACTTCAACACAGCCTCAGTGCGTCTGTCCCAGTTGTTGTCCCAACCTGTGCGTCCCTCCCTCCTCCCCACAAATCCCAACCCGTGTCTGTGGTTCTTCTGTCACCGCCAGGGAAGTGGTAGAGGCCCCGTTGTCCGAGCCTGCCCACGAGACGAACAGTCCGTGAAGTGGGGAGTGAGGATTGAGAAAAAAGAAGAGAGACAAAGATGGGATCGGGAGGGCAGGCAATTCTAAGTAGACTGCCGCAGTTCTAAGTAGAATGCCTCAGTTCTAAGTAGAATGCCTCACCCCAAGTTTATTTTTGCAGCTTATATACTCTGGGCATCAAAAAGTAACAGAACTGTCTGCAATCTAGTAGTTACAATGTTTGCATGAACAAGGGCTTGTTTTCTGTCCAGCTCTGCACTTCCTGACCTTGTCTGGTTCTGTGTTCTCAAAGTAGCAAGTTTTGCCTTGCTGGGAGCACAAACCACTCCAGGAAGTCAAAGGTCCAACATTTCACAAAACAACACCAGCTAGCACTTCAGCACGCTTTCCCACACAGCGTGGAGCCACGGGTGGCGCGTAGGGGCCTCGCTGCGGGCAAGGAGACACACGCTGCCCACCCCGGCAGCGCCTTGAGGAGGCGGGCAGCAGGCGGGAGGCGGGGCGCTGGCGGAGCCGGCCAGCGGGGAGATGCTCGGGACCGGAGCAGCCCGGCAGCCTGGCGCGCGCTCACCATGCAGGCCGGGCGGCCGCTCTTGAGGCGCCGGGAGCCAGCTCCCAGCGTCTAGGGCCATACCAGCCTGAAAGCGCCCGATCCCTTCTGATGTGGGAAGCTAAGCAGGGTCGGGCCTGGTTAGTACTTGGATGTGAGACCGCCTGAGAATGCCGGGTGCTCTTATCTTTGCCCCAGGAACCTTGCCAGCGTTGGAGGGTGTGGGGGGGGCGTTGGGGCTGGGGTAGAGGGGTGGGTGGCTCCACCGGGCACTACAACCTCCCTGCCCCCGCCTCACGCCAGGCCCCTCGGCCCGGGCTCCCCCCACACCCACTACTCAGTCACCTCCCCTCCCACAAACCGTCAGCCCGCAGCTTTTCGACCGGCCCCCAACGCCCAAGTCCAGGTCTGCCTGCCCGCGCAGGCCTCCACCGGCCTTGGGTGGCTTTCCCCGGCCAAGGAAGTGCCCGTGCTTGGCACCTCGGGACCGAGCCCAGGGGGATGACCATCGCTCTGCCTGCACCTGGGCCCCGAGACACAGGCTCGGGGTGTCCCCCGACCTTGGGCCAAGGAGAAGCCCTCCCGCCCCACAACACCGGGGGGCCTCCGTCTCCGCTGGCAGGAACCTCGTCCTTTCCGCCGTCCCCCTCCCTTCTCCCAGAAGAGCCCGGCGCCCTCCGTTCCCGCTTGCCGCGGTGGCCCCGCCCACAGCAACAAAAGAGCCTGGACAAACAGGCGGAAGGAGGGAGCAACACACCTGCGCGCGTGGCGCGGGCCGGCGGGCTCCATGAGAGACCACCACAGGGGAGAAGCAGGCAGGCAGGCATGCACACAACCCGAACAAGCAGGGTGCGTGGGGCCGCTTCTCTCCTCCCGCAAGCGGGACTCTGTGGGGGGGGAGGGAGGGCTGGGAGCCCACCGGCAATCCGCGGACCCTGGAGGTCGGCCCCGGGGTCCCCGGTGACTGCCAGCGCCCGGGTAAGGCCTCCATAACGGAGCACAGCCCCGGGCACCACCGAACTCCGGTAGAGGAGCTGCCACTTCAAAACAGCCTCAGTGTGTCTGTCCCAGTCGGTGTCCCAGCCTGTGCGTCCGTCCTTCCTGCCCCCCAACTCCCAACCCCTGTCTGTCTGTCTTCTGGCACCGACAGG
The DNA here is from genome assembly GCF_964194185.1 of Rhinolophus hipposideros. NCBI lineage: Eukaryota > Metazoa > Chordata > Mammalia > Chiroptera > Rhinolophidae > Rhinolophus > Rhinolophus hipposideros. The sequence goes on along the minus strand of NW_027668947.1, from coordinate 89,154 downwards.
GAAGAGGTAGAGGCCCCGTGGAGCCACGGGTGGCGCGAAGGGGCCTTGCTGCGGGTATGCAGTAACACGCTGCCAACCCCAGCAGCGTCCTGAGGAGGCGGGCAGCAGGCGGGAGGCGGGGGGCTGGCGGAGATGGCAAGCGGGGAGATGCTCGCCACCGAAGCAGCCCGGTATCTGGCGCGCGCTCACCATGCAGGCTGGGAGCCTGCTCTTGAGGCGCCGGGAGCCAGCTCCCAGCGTGTAGGGCCATACCAGCCTGAAGGCGCCCAATGTCGTCTGATCTGGGAAGCTAAGCAGGGTCGGGCCTGTTTAGTACTTGGATGGGGTATTGCCTGGGAATACCGGGCTCTGTAGGTTTTTGCCCGCCACTCCTTTTGTGGCTGTCCCGCCCCTTGACCCTGGGCAGCCGGCCATCCCGCGGCAGGAACACATGCCAGCGTGGGGGAGGCAGGGGGGGGGGACAGGAAGGGGGCAAGGGTAGAGGGGTGGGTGGCGCCACCGGGCACTACAACCTCGCTGCCCACGTCTCAGGCCAGGCCACTCGGCCCGGGCTCCCCCCCCACACTCTTCTTAGTCACCTCCCCTCCCATAAACCGTCAGCCCGCAGCCTTTCGACCCGCCCCCAACACCGACCCCAACGCCCAAGCCCAGGTCTGTCTGCGGGCGCAGGCCTCCACCGGCCTTGGGCGGCTTTCTGCGGCCAAGGACGTGCCCGTGCTTGGCACCTCGCGACCGAGCCAGGGGACGACCATCGCTCTGCCTGCACGTGGGCCCCGAGACACAGGCTCGGGTGTCTCCCGACCCCGGGCCAAGGAGAAGCCCCCCCGCCCCACAACACCGGGGGCCTCCGACTCCGCTGGCAGGAACCGCGACCCCTCCGCCGCCCCCCTCCCTTCTCCCAGGAGAGCCCGGCGCCCTCCGTTCCCGCCGGCCGGCCGCGGTGGCCCGGCCCACAGCAACAAAAGAGCCTGGACAAACAGGCGGAAGGAGGGAGCAACACACCTGCGCGCGTGGCGCGGGCCCGCGGGCTGCGTGAGAGACCACCACAGGGGAAAAGCAGGCAGGCAGGCATGCACACAACCCTGACGAGGTGGGTGCCTGGGGCCGCTCCTCTCCTCCCGCAGCGGGGACCCCGGGCGGGCCTCGGAGCCCGGCGGCAATCCGCGGACTACAGAGGCCTGCCCCGGAGTCCCACGGTGACTGCCAGCGCCCGGGCACTGCCTCCATAACGGAGCCCAGCCCCGGGCACCACCGCACTCCGGTGGAGCAGCTGCCACTTCAACACAGCCTCAGTGCGTCTGTCCCAGTTGTTGTCCCAGCCTGTGCGTCCCTCCCTCCTCCCCACAAATCCCAACCCGTGTCTGTGGTTCTTCTGTCACCGCCAGGGAAGTGGTAGAGGCCCCGTTGTCCGAGCCTGCCCACGAGACGAACAGTCCGTGAAGTGGGGAGTGAGGATTGAGAAAAAAGAAGAGAGACAAAGATGGGATCGGGAGGGCAGGCAATTCTAAGTAGACTGCCGCAGTTCTAAGTAGAATGCCTCAGTTCCAAGTAGAATGCCTCACCCCAAGTTTATTTTTGCAGCTTATATACTCTGGGCATCAAAAAGTAACAGAACTGTCTGCAATCTAGTAGTTACAATGTTTGCATGAACAAGGGCTTGTTTTCTGTCCAGCTCTGCACTTCCTGACCTTGTCTGGTTCTGTGTTCTCAAAGTAGCAAGTTTTGCCTTGCTGGGAGCACAAACCACTCCAGGAAGTCAAAGGTCCAACATTTCACAAAACAACACCAGCTAGCACTTCAGCACGCTTTCCCACACAGCGTGGAGCCACGGGTGGCGCGTAGGGGCCTCGCTGCGGGCAAGGAGACACACGCTGCCCACCCCGGCAGCGCCTTGAGGAGGCGGGCAGCAGGCGGGAGGCGGGGCTCTGGCGGAGCCGGCCAGCGGGGAGATGCTCGGGACCGGAGCAGCCCGGCAGCCTGGCGCGCGCTCACCATGCAGGCCGGGCGGCCGCTCTTGAGGCGCCGGGAGCCAGCTCCCAGCGTCTAGGGCCATACCAGCCTGAAAGCGCCCGATCCCTTCTGATGTGGGAAGCTAAGCAGGGTCGGGCCTGGTTAGTACTTGGATGTGAGACCGCCTGGGAATGCCGGGTGCTCTAATCTTTGCCCCAGGAACCTTGCCAGCGTTGGAGGGTGTGGGGGGGGGGCGTTGGGGCTGGGGTAGAGGGGTGGGTGGCTCCACCGGGCACTACAACCTCCCTGCCCCCGCCTCACGCCAGGCCCCTCGGCCCGGGCTCCCCCCACACCCACTACTCAGTCACCTCCCCTCCCACAAACCGTCAGCCCGCAGCTTTTCGACCGGCCCCCAACGCCCAAGCCCAGGTCTGCCTGCCCGCGCAGGCCTCCACCGGCCTTGGGTGGCTTTCCCCGGCCAAGGAAGTGCCCGTGCTTGGCACCTCGGGACCGAGCCCAGGGGATGACCATCGCTCTGCCTGCACCTGGGCCCCGAGACACAGGCTCGGGGTGTCCCCCGACCTTGGGCCAAGGAGAAGCCCTCCCGCCCCACAACACCGGGGGGCCTCCGTCTCCGCTGGCAGGAACCTCGTCCTTTCCGCCGTCCCCCTCCCTTCTCCCAGAAGAGCCCGGCGCCCTCCGTTCCCGCTTGCCGCGGTGGCCCCGCCCACAGCAACAAAAGAGCCTGGACAAACAGGCGGAAGGAGGGAGCAACACACCTGCGCGCGTGGCGCGGGCCGGCGGGCTCCATGAGAGACCACCACAGGGGAGAAGCAGGCAGGCAGGCATGCACACAACCCGAACAAGCAGGGTGCGTGGGGCCGCTTCTCTCCTCCCGCAAGCGGGACTCTGTGGGGGGGGAGGGAGGGCTGGGAGCCCACCGGCAATCCGCGGACCCTGGAGGTCGGCCCCGGGGTCCCCGGTGACTGCCAGCGCCCGGGTAAGGCCTCCATAACGGAGCACAGCCCCGGGCACCACCGAACTCCGGTAGAGGAGCTGCCACTTCAAAACAGCCTCAGTGTGTCTGTCCCAGTCGGTGTCCCAGCCTGTGCGTCCGTCCTTCCTGCCCCCCAACTCCCAACCCCTGTCTGTCTGTCTTCTGGCACCGACAGGGAAGAGGTAGAGGCCCCGTGGAGCCACGGGTGGCGCGAAGGGGCCTTGCTGCGGGTATGCAGTAACACGCTGCCAACCCCAGCAGCGTCCTGAGGAGGCGGGCAGCAGGCGGGAGGCGGGGGGCTGGCGGAGATGGCAAGCAGGGAGATGCTCGCCACCGAAGCAGCCCGGTATCTGGCGCGCGCTCACCATGCAGGCTGGGAGCCTGCTCTTGAGGCGCCGGGAGCCAGCTCCCAGCGTGTAGGGCCATACCAGCCTGAAGGCGCCCAATGTCGTCTGATCTGGGAAGCTAAGCAGGGTCGGGCCTGTTTAGTACTTGGATGGGGTATTGCCTGGGAATACCGGGCTCTGTAGGCTTTTGCCCGCCACTCCTTTTGTGGCCGTCCCGCCCCTTGACCCTGGGCAGCCGGCCATCCCGCGGCAGGAACACATGCCAGCGTGGGGGAGGCAGGGGGGGGGGGACAGGAAGGGGGCAAGGGTAGAGGGGTGGGTGGCGCCACCGGGCACTACAACCTCGCTGCCCACGTCTCAGGCCAGGCCACTCGGCCCGGGCTCCCCCCCCACACTCTTCTTAGTCACCTCCCCTCCCATAAACCGTCAGCCCGCAGCCTTTCGACCCGCCCCCAACACCGACCCCAACGCCCAAGCCCAGGTCTGTCTGCGGGCGCAGGCCTCCACCGGCCTTGGGCGGCTTTCTGCGGCCAAGGACGTGCCCGTGCTTGGCACCTCGCGACCGAGCCAGGGGACGACCATCGCTCTGCCTGCACGTGGGCCCCGAGACACAGGCTCGGGGTGTCTCCCGACCCCGGGCCAAGGAGAAGCCCCCCCGCCCCACAACACCGGGGGCCTCCGACTCCGCTGGCAGGAACCGCGACCCCTCCGCCGCCCCCCTCCCTTCTCCCAGGAGAGCCCGGCGCCCTCCGTTCCCGCCGGCCGGCCGCGGTGGCCCGGCCCACAGCAACAAAAGAGCCTGGACAAACAGGCGGAAGGAGGGAGCAACACACCTGCGCGCGTGGCGCGGGCCCGCGGGCTGCGTGAGAGACCACCACAGGGGAAAAGCAGGCAGGCAGGCATGCACACAACCCTGACGAGGTGGGTGCCTGGGGCCGCTCCTCTCCTCCCGCAGCGGGGACCCCGGGCGGGCCTCGGAGCCCGGCGGCAATCCGCGGACTACAGAGGCCTGCCCCGGAGTCCCACGGTGACTGCCAGCGCCCGGGCACTGCCTCCATAACGGAGCCCAGCCCCGGGCACCACCGCACTCCGGTGGAGCAGCTGCCACTTCAACACAGCCTCAGTGCGTCTGTCCCAGTTGTTGTCCCAGCCTGTGCGTCCCTCCCTCCTCCCCACAAATCCCAACCCGTGTCTGTGGTTCTTCTGTCACCGCCAGGGAAGTGGTAGAGGCCCCGTTGTCCGAGCCTGCCCACGAGACTAACAGTCCGTGAAGTGGGGAGTGAGGATTGAGAAAAAAGAAGAGAGACAAAGATGGGATCGGGAGGGCAGGCAATTCTAAGTAGACTGCCGCAGTTCTAAGTAGAATGCCTCAGTTCCAAGTAGAATGCCTCACCCCAAGTTTATTTTTGCAGCTTATATACTCTGGGCATCAAAAAGTAACAGAACTGTCTGCAATCTAGTAGTTACAATGTTTGCATGAACAAGGGCTTGTTTTCTGTCCAGCTCTGCACTTCCTGACCTTGTCTGGTTCTGTGTTCTCAAAGTAGCAAGTTTTGCCTTGCTGGGAGCACAAACCACTCCAGGAAGTCAAAGGTCCAACATTTCACAAAACAACACCAGCTAGCACTTCAGCACGCTTTCCCACACAGCGTGGAGCCACGGGTGGCGCGTAGGGGCCTCGCTGCGGGCAAGGAGACACACGCTGCCCACCCCGGCAGCGCCTTGAGGAGGCGGGCAGCAGGCGGGAGGCGGGGCGCTGGCGGAGCCGGCCAGCGGGGAGATGCTCGGGACCGGAGCAGCCCGGCAGCCTGGCGCGCGCTCACCATGCAGGCCGGGCGGCCGCTCTTGAGGCGCCGGGAGCCAGCTCCCAGCGTCTAGGGCCATACCAGCCTGAAAGCGACCGATCCCTTCTGATGTGGGAAGCTAAGCAGGGTCGGGCCTGGTTAGTACTTGGATGTGAGACCGCCTGAGAATGCCGGGTGCTCTTATCTTTGCCCCAGGAACCTTGCCAGCGTTGGAGGGTGTGGGGGGGGCGTTGGGGCTGGGGTAGAGGGGTGGGTGGCTCCACCGGGCACTACAACCTCCCTGCCCCCGCCTCACGCCAGGCCCCTCGGCCCGGGCTCCCCCCACACCCACTACTCAGTCACCTCCCCTCCCACAAACCGTCAGCCCGCAGCTTTTCGACCGGCCCCCAACGCCCAAGCCCAGGTCTGCCTGCCCGCGCAGGCCTCCACCGGCCTTGGGTGGCTTTCCCCGGCCAAGGAAGTGCCCGTGCTTGGCACCTCGGGACCGAGCCCAGGGGGATGACCATCGCTCTGCCTGCACCTGGGCCCCGAGACACAGGCTCGGGGTGTCCCCCGACCTTGGGCCAAGGAGAAGCCCTCCCGCCCCACAACACCGGGGGGCCTCCGTCTCCGCTGGCAGGAACCTCGTCCTTTCCGCCGTCCCCCTCCCTTCTCCCAGAAGAGCCCGGCGCCCTCCGTTCCCGCTTGCCGCGGTGGCCCCGCCCACAGCAACAAAAGAGCCTGGACAAACAGGCGGAAGGAGGGAGCAACACACCTGCGCGCGTGGCGCGGGCCGGCGGGCTCCATGAGAGACCACCACAGGGGAGAAGCAGGCAGGCAGGCATGCACACAACCCGAACAAGCAGGGTGCGTGGGGCCGCTTCTCTCCTCCCGCAAGCGGGACTCTGTGGGGGGGGAGGGAGGGCTGGGAGCCCACCGGCAATCCGCGGACCCTGGAGGTCGGCCCCGGGGTCCCCGGTGACTGCCAGCGCCCGGGTAAGGCCTCCATAACGGAGCACAGCCCCGGGCACCACCGAACTCCGGTAGAGGAGCTGCCACTTCAAAACAGCCTCAGTGTGTCTGTCCCAGTCGGTGTCCCAGCCTGTGCGTCCGTCCTTCCTGCCCCCCAACTCCCAACCCCTGTCTGTCTGTCTTCTGGCACCGACAGGGAAGAGGTAGAGGCCCCGTGGAGCCACGGGTGGCGCGAAGGGGCCTTGCTGCGGGTATGCAGTAACACGCTGCCAACCCCAGCAGCGTCCTGAGGAGGCGGGCAGCAGGCGGGAGGCGGGGGGCTGGCGGAGATGGCAAGCGGGGAGATGCTCGCCACCGAAGCAGCCCGGTATCTGGCGCGCGCTCACCATGCAGGCTGGGAGCCTGCTCTTGAGGCGCCGGGAGCCAGCTCCCAGCGTGTAGGGCCATACCAGCCTGAAGGCGCCCAATGTCGTCTGATCTGGGAAGCTAAGCAGGGTCGGGCCTGTTTAGTACTTGGATGGGGTATTGCCTGGGAATACCGGGCTCTGTAGGCTTTTGCCCGCCACTCCTTTTGTGGCCGTCCCGCCCCTTGACCCTGGGCAGCCGGCCATCCCGCGGCAGGAACACATGCCAGCGTGGGGGAGGCAGGGGGGGGGGGACAGGAAGGGGGCAAGGGTAGAGGGGTGGGTGGCGCCACCGGGCACTACAACCTCGCTGCCCACGTCTCAGGCCAGGCCACTCGGCCCGGGCTCCCCCCCCACACTCTTCTTAGTCACCTCCCCTCCCATAAACCGTCAGCCCGCAGCCTTTCGACCCGCCCCCAACACCGACCCCAACGCCCAAGCCCAGGTCTGTCTGCGGGCGCAGGCCTCCACCGGCCTTGGGCGGCTTTCTGCGGCCAAGGACGTGCCCGTGCTTGGCACCTCGCGACCGAGCCAGGGGACGACCATCGCTCTGCCTGCACGTGGGCCCCGAGACACAGGCTCGGGGTGTCTCCCGACCCCGGGCCAAGGAGAAGCCCTCCGGCCCCACAACACCGGGGGCCTCCGACTCCGCTGGCAGGAACCGCGACCCCTCCGCCGCCCCACTCCCTTCTCCCAGGAGAGCCCGGCGCCCTCCGTTCCCGCCGGCCGGCCGCGGTGGCCCGGCCCACAGCAACAAAAGAGCCTGGACAAACAGGCGGAAGGAGGGAGCAACACACCTGCGCGCGTGGCGCGGGCCCGCGGGCTGCGTGAGAGACCACCACAGGGGAAAAGCAGGCAGGCAGGCATGCACACAACCCTGACGAGGTGGGTGCCTGGGGCCGCTCCTCTCCTCCCGCAGCGGGGACCCCGGGCGGGCCTCGGAGTTCGGCGGCAATCCGCGGACTACAGAGGCCTGCCCCGGAGTCCCACGGTGACTGCCAGCGCCCGGGCACTGCCTCCATAACGGAGCCCAGCCCCGGGCACCACCGCACTCCGGTGGAGCAGCTGCCACTTCAACACAGCCTCAGTGCGTCTGTCCCAGTTGTTGTCCCAGCCTGTGCATCCCTCCCTCCTCCCCACAAATCCCAACCCGTGTCTGTGGTTCTTCTGTCACCGCCAGGGAAGTGGTAGAGGCCCCGTTGTCCGAGCCTGCCCACGAGACGAACAGTCCGTGAAGTGGGGAGTGAGGATTGAGAAAAAAGAAGAGAGACAAAGATGGGATCGGGAGGGCAGGCAATTCTAAGTAGACTGCCGCAGTTCTAAGTAGAATGCCTCAGTTCTAAGTAGAATGCCTCACCCCAAGTTTATTTTTGCAGCTTATATACTCTGGGCATCAAAAAGTAACAGAACTGTCTGCAATCTAGTAGTTACAATGTTTGCATGAACAAGGGCTTGTTTTCTGTCCAGCTCTGCACTTCCTGACCTTGTCTGGTTCTGTGTTCTCAAAGTAGCAAGTTTTGCCTTGCTGGGAGCACAAACCACTCCAGGAAGTCAAAGGTCCAACATTTCACAAAACAACACCAGCTAGCACTTCAGCACGCTTTCCCACACAGCGTGGAGCCACGGGTGGCGCGTAGGGGCCTCGCTGCGGGCAAGTAGACACAGGCTGCCCACCCCGGCAGCGCCTTGAGGAGGCGGGCAGCAGGCGGGAGGCGGGGCGCTGGCGGAGCCGGCCAGCGGGGAGATGCTCGGGACCGGAGCAGCCCGGCAGCCTGGCGCGCGCTCACCATGCAGGCTGGGAGCCTGCTCTTGAGGCGCCGGGAGCCAGCTCCCAGCGTGTAGGGCCATACCAGCCTGAAGGCGCCCAATGTCGTCTGATCTGGGAAGCTAAGCAGGGTCGGGCCTGTTTAGTACTTGGATGGGGTATTGCCTGGGAATACCGGGCTCTGTAGGCTTTTGCCCGCCACTCCTTTTGTGGCCGTCCCGCCCCTTGACCCTGGGCAGCCGGCCATCCCGCGGCAGGAACACATGCCAGCGTGGGGGAGGCAGGGGGGGGGGACAGGAAGGGGGCAAGGGTAGAGGGGTGGGTGGCGCCACCGGGCACTACAACCTCGCTGCCCACGTCTCAGGCCAGGCCACTCGGCCCGGGCTCCCCCCCCACACTCTTCTTAGTCACCTCCCCTCCCATAAACCGTCAGCCCGCAGCCTTTCGACCCGCCCCCAACACCGACCCCAACGCCCAAGCCCAGGTCTGTCTGCGGGCGCAGGCCTCCACCGGCCTTGGGCGGCTTTCTGCGGCCAAGGACGTGCCCGTGCTTGGCACCTCGCGACCGAGCCAGGGGACGACCATCGCTCTGCCTGCACGTGGGCCCCGAGACACAGGCTCGGGGTGTCTCCCGACCCCGGGCCAAGGAGAAGCCCCCCCGCCCCACAACACCGGGGGCCTCCGACTCCGCTGGCAGGAACCGCGACCCCTCCGCCGCCCCCCTCCCTTCTCCCAGGAGAGCCCGGCGCCCTCCGTTCCCGCCGGCCGGCCGCGGTGGCCCGGCCCACAGCAACAAAAGAGCCTGGACAAACAGGCGGAAGGAGGGAGCAACACACCTGCGCGCGTGGCGCGGGCCCGCGGGCTGCGTGAGAGACCACCACAGGGGAAAAGCAGGCAGGCAGGCATGCACACAACCCTGACGAGGTGGGTGCCTGGGGCCGCTCCTCTCCTCCCGCAGCGGGGACCCTGGGCGGGCCTCGGAGCCCGGCGGCAATCCGCGGACTACAGAGGCCTGCCCCGGAGTCCCACGGTGACTGCCAGCGCCCGGGCACTGCCTCCATAACGGAGCCCAGCCCCGGGCACCACCGCACTCCGGTGGAGCAGCTGCCACTTCAACACAGCCTCAGTGCGTCTGTCCCAGTTGTTGTCCCAGCCTGTGCGTCCCTCTCTCCTCCCCACAAATCCCAACCCGTGTCTGTGGTTCTTCTGTCACCGCCAGGGAAGTGGTAGAGGCCCCGTTGTCCGAGCCTGCCCACGAGACGAACAGTCCGTGAAGTGGGGAGTGAGGATTGAGAAAAAAGAAGAGAGACAAAGATGGGATCGGGAGGGCAGGCAATTCTAAGTAGACTGCCGCAGTTCTAAGTAGAATGCCTCAGTTCCAAGTAGAATGCCTCACCCCAAGTTTATTTTTGCAGCTTATATACTCTGGGCATCAAAAAGTAACAGAACTGTCTGCAATCTAGTAGTTACAATGTTTGCATGAACAAGGGCTTGTTTTCTGTCCACCTCTGCACTTCCTGACGTTGTCTGGTTCTGTGTTCTCAAAGTAGCAAGTTTTGCCTTGCTGGGAGCACAAACCACTCCAGGAAGTCAAAGGTCCAACATTTCACAAAACAACACCAGCTAGCACTTCAGCACGCTTTCCCACACAGCGTGGAGCCACGGGTGGCGCGTAGGGGCCTCGCTGCGGGCAAGGAGACACACGCTGCCCACCCCGGCAGCGCCTTGAGGAGGCGGGCAGCAGGCGGGAGGCGGGGCGCTGGCGGAGCCGGCCAGCGGGGAGATGCTCGGGACCGGAGCAGCCCGGCAGCCTGGCGCGCGCTCACCATGCAGGCCGGGCGGCCGCTCTTGAGGCGCCGGGAGCCAGCTCCCAGCGTCTAGGGCCATACCAGCCTGAAAGCGCCCGATCCCTTCTGATGTGGGAAGCTAAGCAGGGTCGGGCCTGGTTAGTACTTGGATGTGAGACCGCCTGGGAATGCCGGGTGCTCTAATCTTTGCCCCAGGAACCTTGCCAGCGTTGGAGGGTGTGGGGGGGGGGCGTTGGGGCTGGGGTAGAGGGGTGGGTGGCTCCACCGGGCACTACAACCTCCCTGCCCCCGCCTCACGCCAGGCCCCTCGGCCCGGGCTCCCCCCACACCCACTACTCAGTCACCTCCCCTCCCACAAACCGTCAGCCCGCAGCTTTTCGACCGGCCCCCAACGCCCAAGCCCAGGTCTGCCTGCCCGCGCAGGCCTCCACCGGCCTTGGGTGGCTTTCCCCGGCCAAGGAAGTGCCCGTGCTTGGCACCTCGGGACCGAGCCCAGGGGATGACCATCGCTCTGCCTGCACCTGGGCCCCGAGACACAGGCTCGGGGTGTCCCCCGACCTTGGGCCAAGGAGAAGCCCTCCCGCCCCACAACACCGGGGGGCCTCCGTCTCCGCTGGCAGGAACCTCGTCCTTTCCGCCGTCCCCCTCCCTTCTCCCAGAAGAGCCCGGCGCCCTCCGTTCCCGCTTGCCGCGGTGGCCCCGCCCACAGCAACAAAAGAGCCTGGACAAACAGGCGGAAGGAGGGAGCAACACACCTGCGCGCGTGGCGCGGGCCGGCGGGCTCCATGAGAGACCACCACAGGGGAGAAGCAGGCAGGCAGGCATGCACACAACCCGAAGAAGCAGGGTGCGTGGGGCCGCTTCTCTCCTCCCGCAAGCGGGACTCTGTGGGGGGGGAGGGAGGGCTGGGAGCCCACCGGCAATCCGCGGACCCTGGAGGTCGGCCCCGGGGTCCCCGGTGACTGCCAGCGCCCGGGTAAGGCCTCCATAACGGAGCACAGCCCCGGGCACCACCGAACTCCGGTAGAGGAGCTGCCACTTCAAAACAGCCTCAGTGTGTCTGTCCCAGTCGGTGTCCCAGCCTGTGCGTCCGTCCTTCCTGCCCCCCAACTCCCAACCCCTGTCTGTCTGTCTTCTGGCACCGACAGGGAAGAGGTAGAGGCCCCGTGGAGCCACGGGTGGCGCGAAGGGGCCTTGCTGCGGGTATGCAGTAACACGCTGCCAACCCCAGCAGCGTCCTGAGGAGGCGGGCAGCAGGCGGGAGGCGGGGGGCTGGCGGAGATGGCAAGCGGGGAGATGCTCGCCACCGAAGCAGCCCGGTATCTGGCGCGCGCTCACCATGCAGGCTGGGAGCCTGCTCTTGAGGCGCCGGGAGCCAGCTCCCAGCGTGTAGGGCCATACCAGCCTGAAGGCGCCCAATGTCGTCTGATCTGGGAAGCTAAGCAGGGTCGGGCCTGTTTAGTACTTGGATGGGGTATTGCCTGGGAATACCGGGCTCTGTAGGCTTTTGCCCGCCACTCCTTTTGTGGCCGTCCCGCCCCTTGACCCTGGGCAGCCGGCCATCCCGCGGCAGGAACACATGCCAGCGTGGGGGAGGCAGGGGGGGGGGACAGGAAGGGGGCAAGGGTAGAGGGGTGGGTGGCGCCACCGGGCACTACAACCTCGCTGCCCACGTCTCAGGCCAGGCCACTCGGCCCGGGCTCCCCCCCCACACTCTTCTTAGTCACCTCCCCTCCCATAAACCGTCAGCCCGCAGCCTTTCGACCCGCCCCCAACACCGACCCCAACGCCCAAGCCCAGGTCTGTCTGCGGGCGCAGGCCTCCACCGGCCTTGGGCGGCTTTCTGCGGCCAAGGACGTGCCCGTGATTGGCACCTCGCGACCGAGCCAGGGGACGACCATCGCTCTGCCTGCACGTGGGCCCCGAGACACAGGCTCGGGGTGTCTCCCGACCCCGGGCCAAGGAGAAGCACCCCGCCCCACAACACCGGGGGCCTCCGACTCCGCTGGCAGGAACCGCGACCCCTCCGCCGCCCCCCTCCCTTCTCCCAGGAGAGCCCGGCGCCCTCCGTTCCCGCCGGCCGGCCGCGGTGGCCCGGCCCACAGCAACAAAAGAGCCTGGACAAACAGGCGGAAGGAGGGAGCAACACACCTGCGCGCGTGGCGCGGGCCCGCGGGCTGCGTGAGAGACCACCACAGGGGAAAAGCAGGCAGGCAGGCATGCACACAACCCTGACGAGGTGGGTGCCTGGGGCCGCTCCTCTCCTCCCGCAGCGGGGACCCCGGGCGGGCCTCGGAGCCCGGCGGCAATCCGCGGACTACAGAGGCCTGCCCCGGAGTCCCACGGTGACTGCCAGCGCCCGGGCACTGCCTCCATAACGGAGCCCAGCCCCGGGCACCACCGCACTCCGGTGGAGCAGCTGCCACTTCAACACAGCCTCAGTGCGTCTGTCCCAGTTGTTGTCCCAGCCTGTGCGTCCCTCCCTCCTCCCCACAAATCCCAACCCGTGTCTGTGGTTCTTCTGTCACCGCCAGGGAAGTGGTAGAGGCCCCGTTGTCCGAGCCTGCCCACGAGACGAACAGTCCGTGAAGTGGGGAGTGAGGATTGAGAAAAAAGAAGAGAGACAAAGATGGGATCGGGAGGGCAGGCAATTCTAAGTAGACTGCCGCAGTTCTAAGTAGAATGCCTCAGTTCTAAGTAGAATGCCTCACCCCAAGTTTATTTTTGCAGCTTATATACTCTGGGCATCAAAAAGTAACAGAACTGTCTGCAATCTAGTAGTTACAATGTTTGCATGAACAAGGGCTTGTTTTCTGTCCAGCTCTGCACTTCCTGACCTTGTCTGGTTCTGTGTTCTCAAAGTAGCAAGTTTTGCCTTGCTGGGAGCACAAACCACTCCAGGAAGTCAAAGGTCCAACATTTCACAAAACAACACCAGCTAGCACTTCAGCACGCTTTCCCACACAGCGTGGAGCCACGGGTGGCGCGTAGGGGCCTCGCTGCGGGCAAGGAGACACACGCTGCCCACCCCGGCAGCGCCTTGAGGAGGCGGGCAGCAGGCGGGAGGCGGGGCGCTGGCGGAGCCGGCCAGCGGGGAGATGCTCGGGACCGGAGCAGCCCGGCAGCCTGGCGCGCGCTCACCATGCAGGCCGGGCGGCCGCTCTTGAGGCGCCGGGAGCCAGCTCCCAGCGTCTAGGGCCATACCAGCCTGAAAGCGCCCGATCCCTTCTGATGTGGGAAGCTAAGCAGGGTCGGGCCTGGTTAGTACTTGGATGTGAGACCGCCTGAGAATGCCGGGTGCTCTTATCTTTGCCCCAGGAACCTTGCCAGCGTTGGAGGGTGTGGGGGGGGCGTTGGGGCTGGGGTAGAGGGGTGGGTGGCTCCACCGGGCACTACAACCTCCCTGCCCCCGCCTCACGCCAGGCCCCTCGGCCCGGGCTCCCCCCACACCCACTACTCAGTCACCTCCCCTCCCACAAACCGTCAGCCCGCAGCTTTTCGACCGGCCCCCAACGCCCAAGCCCAGGTCTGCCTGCCCGCGCAGGCCTCCACCGGCCTTGGGTGGCTTTCCCCGGCCAAGGAAGTGCCCGTGCTTGGCACCTCGGGACCGAGCCCAGGGGGATGACCATCGCTCTGCCTGCACCTGGGCCCCGAGACACAGGCTCGGGGTGTCCCCCGACCTTGGGCCAAGGAGAAGCCCTCCCGCCCCACAACACCGGGGGGCCTCCGTCTCCGCTGGCAGGAACCTCGTCCTTTCCGCCGTCCCCCTCCCTTCTCCCAGAAGAGCCCGGCGCCCTCCGTTCCCGCTTGCCGCGGTGGCCCCGCCCACAGCAACAAAAGAGCCTGGACAAACAGGCGGAAGGAGGGAGCAACACACCTGCGCGCGTGGCGCGGGCCGGCGGGCTCCATGAGAGACCACCACAGGGGAGAAGCAGGCAGGCAGGCATGCACACAACCCGAAGAAGCAGGGTGCGTGGGGCCGCTTCTCTCCTCCCGCAAGCGGGACTCTGTGGGGGGGGAAGGAGGGCTGGGAGCCCACCGGCAATCCGCGGACCCTGGAGGTCGGCCCCGGGGTCCCCGGTGACTGCCAGCGCCCGGGTAAGGCCTCCATAACGGAGCACAGCCCCGGGCACCACCGAACTCCGGTAGAGGAGCTGCCACTTCAAAACAGCCTCAGTGTGTCTGTCCCAGTCGGTGTCCCAGCCTGTGCGTCCGTCCTTCCTGCCCCCCAACTCCCAACCCCTGTCTGTCTGTCTTCTGGCACCGACAGGGAAGAGGTAGAGGCCCCGTGGAGCCACGGGTGGCGTGAAGGGGCCTTGCTGCGGGTATGCAGTAACACGCTGCCAACCCCAGCAGCGTCCTGAGGAGGCGGGCAGCAGGCGGGAGGCGGGGGGCTGGCGGAGATGGCAAGCGGGGAGATGCTCGCCACCGAAGCAGCCCGGTATCTGGCGCGCGCTCACCATGCAGGCTGGGAGCCTGCTCTTGAGGCGCCGGGAGCCAGCTCCCAGCGTGTAGGGCCATACCAGCCTGAAGGCGCCCAATGTCGTCTGATCTGGGAAGCTAAGCAGGGTCGGGCCTGTTTAGTACTTGGATGGGGTATTGCCTGGGAATACCGGGCTCTGTAGGCTTTTGCCCGCCACTCCTTTTGTGGCCGTCCCGCCCCTTGACCCTGGGCAGCCGGCCATCCCGCGGCAGGAACACATGCCAGCGTGGGGGAGGCAGGGGGGGGGGACAGGAAGGGGGCAAGGGTAGAGGGGTGGGTGGCGCCACCGGGCACTACAACCTCGCTGCCCACGTCTCAGGCCAGGCCACTCGGCCCGGGCTCCCCCCCCACACTCTTCTTAGTCACCTCCCCTCCCATAAACCGTCAGCCCGCAGCCTTTCGACCCGCCCCCAACACCGACCCCAACGCCCAAGCCCAGGTCTGTCTGCGGGCGCAGGCCTCCACCGGCCTTGGGCGGCTTTCTGCGGCCAAGGACGTGCCCGTGATTGGCACCTCGCGACCGAGCCAGGGGACGACCATCGCTCTGCCTGCACGTGGGCCCCGAGACACAGGCTCGGGGTGTCTCCCGACCCCGGGCCAAGGAGAAGCCCCCCCGCCCCACAACACCGGGGGCCTCCGACTCCGCTGGCAGGAACCGCGACCCCTCCGCCGCCCCCCTCCCTTCTCCCAGGAGAGCCCGGCGCCCTCCGTTCCCGCCGGCCGGCCGCGGTGGCCCGGCCCACAGCAACAAAAGAGCCTGGACAAACAGGCGGAAGGAGGGAGCAACACACCTGCGCGCGTGGCGCGGGCCCGCGGGCTGCGTGAGAGACCACCACAGGGGAAAAGCAGGCAGGCAGGCATGCACACAACCCTGACGAGGTGGGTGCCTGGGGCCGCTCCTCTCCTCCCGCAGCGGGGACCCCGGGCGGGCCTCGGAGCCCGGCGGCAATCCGCGGACTACAGAGGCCTGCCCCGGAGTCCCACGGTGACTGCCAGCGCCCGGGCACTGCCTCCATAACGGAGCCCAGCCCCGGGCACCACCGCACTCCGGTGGAGCAGCTGCCACTTCAACACAGCCTCAGTGCGTCTGTCCCAGTTGTTGTCCCAGCCTGTGCGTCCCTCCCTCCTCCCCACAAATCCCAACCCGTGTCTGTGGTTCTTCTGTCACCGCCAGGGAAGTGGTAGAGGCCCCGTTGTCCGAGCCTGCCCACGAGACTAACAGTCCGTGAAGTGGGGAGTGAGGATTGAGAAAAAAGAAGAGAGACAAAGATGGGATCGGGAGGGCAGGCAATTCTAAGTAGACTGCCGCAGTTCTAAGTAGAATGCCTCAGTTCCAAGTAGAATGCCTCACCCCAAGTTTATTTTTGCAGCTTATATACTCTGGGCATCAAAAAGTAACAGAACTGTCTGCAATCTAGTAGTTACAATGTTTGCATGAACAAGGGCTTGTTTTCTGTCCAGCTCTGCACTTCCTGACCTTGTCTGGTTCTGTGTTCTCAAAGTAGCAAGTTTTGCCTTGCTGGGAGCACAAACCACTCCAGGAAGTCAAAGGTCCAACATTTCACAAAACAACACCAGCTAGCACTTCAGCACGCTTTCCCACACAGCGTGGAGCCACGGGTGGCGCGTAGGGGCCTCGCTGCGGGCAAGGAGACACACGCTGCCCACCCCGGCAGCGCCTTGAGGAGGCGGGCAGCAGGCGGGAGGCGGGGCGCTGGCGGAGCCGGCCAGCGGGGAGATGCTCGGGACCGGAGCAGCCCGGCAGCCTGGCGCGCGCTCACCATGCAGGCCGGGCGGCCGCTCTTGAGGCGCCGGGAGCCAGCTCCCAGCGTCTAGGGCCATACCAGCCTGAAAGCGACCGATCCCTTCTGATGTGGGAAGCTAAGCAGGGTCGGGCCTGGTTAGTACTTGGATGTGAGACCGCCTGAGAATGCCGGGTGCTCTTATCTTTGCCCCAGGAACCTTGCCAGCGTTGGAGGGTGTGGGGGGGGCGTTGGGGCTGGGGTAGAGGGGTGGGTGGCTCCACCGGGCACTACAACCTCCCTGCCCCCGCCTCACGCCAGGCCCCTCGGCCCGGGCTCCCCCCACACCCACTACTCAGTCACCTCCCCTCCCACAAACCGTCAGCCCGCAGCTTTTCGACCGGCCCCCAACGCCCAAGCCCAGGTCTGCCTGCCCGCGCAGGCCTCCACCGGCCTTGGGTGGCTTTCCCCGGCCAAGGAAGTGCCCGTGCTTGGCACCTCGGGACCGAGCCCAGGGGGATGACCATCGCTCTGCCTGCACCTGGGCCCCGAGACACAGGCTCGGGGTGTCCCCCGACCTTGGGCCAAGGAGAAGCCCTCCCGCCCCACAACACCGGGGGGCCTCCGTCTCCGCTGGCAGGAACCTCGTCCTTTCCGCCGTCCCCCTCCCTTCTCCCAGAAGAGCCCGGCGCCCTCCGTTCCCGCTTGCCGCGGTGGCCCCGCCCACAGCAACAAAAGAGCCTGGACAAACAGGCGGAAGGAGGGAGCAACACACCTGCGCGCGTGGCGCGGGCCGGCGGGCTCCATGAGAGACCACCACAGGGGAGAAGCAGGCAGGCAGGCATGCACACAACCCGAACAAGCAGGGTGCGTGGGGCCGCTTCTCTCCTCCCGCAAGCGGGACTCTGTGGGGGGGGAGGGAGGGCTGGGAGCCCACCGGCAATCCGCGGACCCTGGAGGTCGGCCCCGGGGTCCCCGGTGACTGCCAGCGCCCGGGTAAGGCCTCCATAACGGAGCACAGCCCCGGGCACCACCGAACTCCGGTAGAGGAGCTGCCACTTCAAAACAGCCTCAGTGTGTCTGTCCCAGTCGGTGTCCCAGCCTGTGCGTCCGTCCTTCCTGCCCCCCAACTCCCAACCCCTGTCTGTCTGTCTTCTGGCACCGACAGGGAAGAGGTAGAGGCCCCGTGGAGCCACGGGTGGCGCGAAGGGGCCTTGCTGCGGGTATGCAGTAACACGCTGCCAACCCCAGCAGCGTCCTGAGGAGGCGGGCAGCAGGCGGGAGGCGGGGGGCTGGCGGAGATGGCAAGCGGGGAGATGCTCGCCACCGAAGCAGCCCGGTATCTGGCGCGCGCTCACCATGCAGGCTGGGAGCCTGCTCTTGAGGCGCCGGGAGCCAGCTCCCAGC
Source organism: Rhinolophus hipposideros (assembly GCF_964194185.1). Taxonomy (NCBI): domain Eukaryota; kingdom Metazoa; phylum Chordata; class Mammalia; order Chiroptera; family Rhinolophidae; genus Rhinolophus; species Rhinolophus hipposideros. The sequence goes on along the minus strand of NW_027668947.1, from coordinate 71,495 downwards.
GTGTAGGGCCATACCAGCCTGAAGGCGCCCAATGTCGTCTGATCTGGGAAGCTAAGCAGGGTCGGGCCTGTTTAGTACTTGGATGGGGTATTGCCTGGGAATACCGGGCTCTGTAGGCTTTTGCCCGTCACTCCTTTTGTGGCCGTCCCGCCCCTTGACCCTGGGCAGCCGGCCATCCCGCGGCAGGAACACATGCCAGCGTGGGGGAGGCAGGGGGGGGGGGACAGGAAGGGGGCAAGGGTAGAGGGGTGGGTGGCGCCACCGGGCACTACAACCTCGCTGCCCACGTCTCAGGCCAGGCCACTCGGCCCGGGCTCCCCCCCCACACTCTTCTTAGTCACCTCCCCTCCCATAAACCGTCAGCCCGCAGCCTTTCGACCCGCCCCCAACACCGACCCCAACGCCCAAGCCCAGGTCTGTCTGCGGGCGCAGGCCTCCACCGGCCTTGGGCGGCTTTCTGCGGCCAAGGACGTGCCCGTGCTTGGCACCTCGCGACCGAGCCAGGGGACGACCATCGCTCTGCCTGCACGTGGGCCCCGAGACACAGGCTCGGGGTGTCTCCCGACCCCGGGCCAAGGAGAAGCCCTCCGGCCCCACAACACCGGGGGCCTCCGACTCCGCTGGCAGGAACCGCGACCCCTCCGCCGCCCCACTCCCTTCTCCCAGGAGAGCCCGGCGCCCTCCGTTCCCGCCGGCCGGCCGCGGTGGCCCGGCCCACAGCAACAAAAGAGCCTGGACAAACAGGCGGAAGGAGGGAGCAACACACCTGCGCGCGTGGCGCGGGCCCGCGGGCTGCGTGAGAGACCACCACAGGGGAAAAGCAGGCAGGCAGGCATGCACACAACCCTGACGAGGTGGGTGCCTGGGGCCGCTCCTCTCCTCCCGCAGCGGGGACCCCGGGCGGGCCTCGGAGTTCGGCGGCAATCCGCGGACTACAGAGGCCTGCCCCGGAGTCCCACGGTGACTGCCAGCGCCCGGGCACTGCCTCCATAACGGAGCCCAGCCCCGGGCACCACCGCACTCCGGTGGAGCAGCTGCCACTTCAACACAGCCTCAGTGCGTCTGTCCCAGTTGTTGTCCCAGCCTGTGCATCCCTCCCTCCTCCCCACAAATCCCAACCCGTGTCTGTGGTTCTTCTGTCACCGCCAGGGAAGTGGTAGAGGCCCCGTTGTCCGAGCCTGCCCACGAGACGAACAGTCCGTGAAGTGGGGAGTGAGGATTGAGAAAAAAGAAGAGAGACAAAGATGGGATCGGGAGGGCAGGCAATTCTAAGTAGACTGCCGCAGTTCTAAGTAGAATGCCTCAGTTCTAAGTAGAATGCCTCACCCCAAGTTTATTTTTGCAGCTTATATACTCTGGGCATCAAAAAGTAACAGAACTGTCTGCAATCTAGTAGTTACAATGTTTGCATGAACAAGGGCTTGTTTTCTGTCCAGCTCTGCACTTCCTGACCTTGTCTGGTTCTGTGTTCTCAAAGTAGCAAGTTTTGCCTTGCTGGGAGCACAAACCACTCCAGGAAGTCAAAGGTCCAACATTTCACAAAACAACACCAGCTAGCACTTCAGCACGCTTTCCCACACAGCGTGGAGCCACGGGTGGCGCGTAGGGGCCTCGCTGCGGGCAAGTAGACACAGGCTGCCCACCCCGGCAGCGCCTTGAGGAGGCGGGCAGCAGGCGGGAGGCGGGGCGCTGGCGGAGCCGGCCAGCGGGGAGATGCTCGGGACCGGAGCAGCCCGGCAGCCTGGCGCGCGCTCACCATGCAGGCTGGGAGCCTGCTCTTGAGGCGCCGGGAGCCAGCTCCCAGCGTGTAGGGCCATACCAGCCTGAAGGCGCCCAATGTCGTCTGATCTGGGAAGCTAAGCAGGGTCGGGCCTGTTTAGTACTTGGATGGGGTATTGCCTGGGAATACCGGGCTCTGTAGGCTTTTGCCCGCCACTCCTTTTGTGGCCGTCCCGCCCCTTGACCCTGGGCAGCCGGCCATCCCGCGGCAGGAACACATGCCAGCGTGGGGGAGGCAGGGGGGGGGGACAGGAAGGGGGCAAGGGTAGAGGGGTGGGTGGCGCCACCGGGCACTACAACCTCGCTGCCCACGTCTCAGGCCAGGCCACTCGGCCCGGGCTCCCCCCCCACACTCTTCTTAGTCACCTCCCCTCCCATAAACCGTCAGCCCGCAGCCTTTCGACCCGCCCCCAACACCGACCCCAACGCCCAAGCCCAGGTCTGTCTGCGGGCGCAGGCCTCCACCGGCCTTGGGCGGCTTTCTGCGGCCAAGGACGTGCCCGTGCTTGGCACCTCGCGACCGAGCCAGGGGACGACCATCGCTCTGCCTGCACGTGGGCCCCGAGACACAGGCTCGGGGTGTCTCCCGACCCCGGGCCAAGGAGAAGCCCCCCCGCCCCACAACACCGGGGGCCTCCGACTCCGCTGGCAGGAACCGCGACCCCTCCGCCGCCCCCCTCCCTTCTCCCAGGAGAGCCCGGCGCCCTCCGTTCCCGCCGGCCGGCCGCGGTGGCCCGGCCCACAGCAACAAAAGAGCCTGGACAAACAGGCGGAAGGAGGGAGCAACACACCTGCGCGCGTGGCGCGGGCCCGCGGGCTGCGTGAGAGACCACCACAGGGGAAAAGCAGGCAGGCAGGCATGCACACAACCCTGACGAGGTGGGTGCCTGGGGCCGCTCCTCTCCTCCCGCAGCGGGGACCCTGGGCGGGCCTCGGAGCCCGGCGGCAATCCGCGGACTACAGAGGCCTGCCCCGGAGTCCCACGGTGACTGCCAGCGCCCGGGCACTGCCTCCATAACGGAGCCCAGCCCCGGGCACCACCGCACTCCGGTGGAGCAGCTGCCACTTCAACACAGCCTCAGTGCGTCTGTCCCAGTTGTTGTCCCAGCCTGTGCGTCCCTCTCTCCTCCCCACAAATCCCAACCCGTGTCTGTGGTTCTTCTGTCACCGCCAGGGAAGTGGTAGAGGCCCCGTTGTCCGAGCCTGCCCACGAGACGAACAGTCCGTGAAGTGGGGAGTGAGGATTGAGAAAAAAGAAGAGAGACAAAGATGGGATCGGGAGGGCAGGCAATTCTAAGTAGACTGCCGCAGTTCTAAGTAGAATGCCTCAGTTCCAAGTAGAATGCCTCACCCCAAGTTTATTTTTGCAGCTTATATACTCTGGGCATCAAAAAGTAACAGAACTGTCTGCAATCTAGTAGTTACAATGTTTGCATGAACAAGGGCTTGTTTTCTGTCCACCTCTGCACTTCCTGACGTTGTCTGGTTCTGTGTTCTCAAAGTAGCAAGTTTTGCCTTGCTGGGAGCACAAACCACTCCAGGAAGTCAAAGGTCCAACATTTCACAAAACAACACCAGCTAGCACTTCAGCACGCTTTCCCACACAGCGTGGAGCCACGGGTGGCGCGTAGGGGCCTCGCTGCGGGCAAGGAGACACACGCTGCCCACCCCGGCAGCGCCTTGAGGAGGCGGGCAGCAGGCGGGAGGCGGGGCGCTGGCGGAGCCGGCCAGCGGGGAGATGCTCGGGACCGGAGCAGCCCGGCAGCCTGGCGCGCGCTCACCATGCAGGCCGGGCGGCCGCTCTTGAGGCGCCGGGAGCCAGCTCCCAGCGTCTAGGGCCATACCAGCCTGAAAGCGCCCGATCCCTTCTGATGTGGGAAGCTAAGCAGGGTCGGGCCTGGTTAGTACTTGGATGTGAGACCGCCTGGGAATGCCGGGTGCTCTAATCTTTGCCCCAGGAACCTTGCCAGCGTTGGAGGGTGTGGGGGGGGGGCGTTGGGGCTGGGGTAGAGGGGTGGGTGGCTCCACCGGGCACTACAACCTCCCTGCCCCCGCCTCACGCCAGGCCCCTCGGCCCGGGCTCCCCCCACACCCACTACTCAGTCACCTCCCCTCCCACAAACCGTCAGCCCGCAGCTTTTCGACCGGCCCCCAACGCCCAAGCCCAGGTCTGCCTGCCCGCGCAGGCCTCCACCGGCCTTGGGTGGCTTTCCCCGGCCAAGGAAGTGCCCGTGCTTGGCACCTCGGGACCGAGCCCAGGGGATGACCATCGCTCTGCCTGCACCTGGGCCCCGAGACACAGGCTCGGGGTGTCCCCCGACCTTGGGCCAAGGAGAAGCCCTCCCGCCCCACAACACCGGGGGGCCTCCGTCTCCGCTGGCAGGAACCTCGTCCTTTCCGCCGTCCCCCTCCCTTCTCCCAGAAGAGCCCGGCGCCCTCCGTTCCCGCTTGCCGCGGTGGCCCCGCCCACAGCAACAAAAGAGCCTGGACAAACAGGCGGAAGGAGGGAGCAACACACCTGCGCGCGTGGCGCGGGCCGGCGGGCTCCATGAGAGACCACCACAGGGGAGAAGCAGGCAGGCAGGCATGCACACAACCCGAAGAAGCAGGGTGCGTGGGGCCGCTTCTCTCCTCCCGCAAGCGGGACTCTGTGGGGGGGGAGGGAGGGCTGGGAGCCCACCGGCAATCCGCGGACCCTGGAGGTCGGCCCCGGGGTCCCCGGTGACTGCCAGCGCCCGGGTAAGGCCTCCATAACGGAGCACAGCCCCGGGCACCACCGAACTCCGGTAGAGGAGCTGCCACTTCAAAACAGCCTCAGTGTGTCTGTCCCAGTCGGTGTCCCAGCCTGTGCGTCCGTCCTTCCTGCCCCCCAACTCCCAACCCCTGTCTGTCTGTCTTCTGGCACCGACAGGGAAGAGGTAGAGGCCCCGTGGAGCCACGGGTGGCGCGAAGGGGCCTTGCTGCGGGTATGCAGTAACACGCTGCCAACCCCAGCAGCGTCCTGAGGAGGCGGGCAGCAGGCGGGAGGCGGGGGGCTGGCGGAGATGGCAAGCGGGGAGATGCTCGCCACCGAAGCAGCCCGGTATCTGGCGCGCGCTCACCATGCAGGCTGGGAGCCTGCTCTTGAGGCGCCGGGAGCCAGCTCCCAGCGTGTAGGGCCATACCAGCCTGAAGGCGCCCAATGTCGTCTGATCTGGGAAGCTAAGCAGGGTCGGGCCTGTTTAGTACTTGGATGGGGTATTGCCTGGGAATACCGGGCTCTGTAGGCTTTTGCCCGCCACTCCTTTTGTGGCCGTCCCGCCCCTTGACCCTGGGCAGCCGGCCATCCCGCGGCAGGAACACATGCCAGCGTGGGGGAGGCAGGGGGGGGGGACAGGAAGGGGGCAAGGGTAGAGGGGTGGGTGGCGCCACCGGGCACTACAACCTCGCTGCCCACGTCTCAGGCCAGGCCACTCGGCCCGGGCTCCCCCCCCACACTCTTCTTAGTCACCTCCCCTCCCATAAACCGTCAGCCCGCAGCCTTTCGACCCGCCCCCAACACCGACCCCAACGCCCAAGCCCAGGTCTGTCTGCGGGCGCAGGCCTCCACCGGCCTTGGGCGGCTTTCTGCGGCCAAGGACGTGCCCGTGATTGGCACCTCGCGACCGAGCCAGGGGACGACCATCGCTCTGCCTGCACGTGGGCCCCGAGACACAGGCTCGGGGTGTCTCCCGACCCCGGGCCAAGGAGAAGCACCCCGCCCCACAACACCGGGGGCCTCCGACTCCGCTGGCAGGAACCGCGACCCCTCCGCCGCCCCCCTCCCTTCTCCCAGGAGAGCCCGGCGCCCTCCGTTCCCGCCGGCCGGCCGCGGTGGCCCGGCCCACAGCAACAAAAGAGCCTGGACAAACAGGCGGAAGGAGGGAGCAACACACCTGCGCGCGTGGCGCGGGCCCGCGGGCTGCGTGAGAGACCACCACAGGGGAAAAGCAGGCAGGCAGGCATGCACACAACCCTGACGAGGTGGGTGCCTGGGGCCGCTCCTCTCCTCCCGCAGCGGGGACCCCGGGCGGGCCTCGGAGCCCGGCGGCAATCCGCGGACTACAGAGGCCTGCCCCGGAGTCCCACGGTGACTGCCAGCGCCCGGGCACTGCCTCCATAACGGAGCCCAGCCCCGGGCACCACCGCACTCCGGTGGAGCAGCTGCCACTTCAACACAGCCTCAGTGCGTCTGTCCCAGTTGTTGTCCCAGCCTGTGCGTCCCTCCCTCCTCCCCACAAATCCCAACCCGTGTCTGTGGTTCTTCTGTCACCGCCAGGGAAGTGGTAGAGGCCCCGTTGTCCGAGCCTGCCCACGAGACGAACAGTCCGTGAAGTGGGGAGTGAGGATTGAGAAAAAAGAAGAGAGACAAAGATGGGATCGGGAGGGCAGGCAATTCTAAGTAGACTGCCGCAGTTCTAAGTAGAATGCCTCAGTTCTAAGTAGAATGCCTCACCCCAAGTTTATTTTTGCAGCTTATATACTCTGGGCATCAAAAAGTAACAGAACTGTCTGCAATCTAGTAGTTACAATGTTTGCATGAACAAGGGCTTGTTTTCTGTCCAGCTCTGCACTTCCTGACCTTGTCTGGTTCTGTGTTCTCAAAGTAGCAAGTTTTGCCTTGCTGGGAGCACAAACCACTCCAGGAAGTCAAAGGTCCAACATTTCACAAAACAACACCAGCTAGCACTTCAGCACGCTTTCCCACACAGCGTGGAGCCACGGGTGGCGCGTAGGGGCCTCGCTGCGGGCAAGGAGACACACGCTGCCCACCCCGGCAGCGCCTTGAGGAGGCGGGCAGCAGGCGGGAGGCGGGGCGCTGGCGGAGCCGGCCAGCGGGGAGATGCTCGGGACCGGAGCAGCCCGGCAGCCTGGCGCGCGCTCACCATGCAGGCCGGGCGGCCGCTCTTGAGGCGCCGGGAGCCAGCTCCCAGCGTCTAGGGCCATACCAGCCTGAAAGCGCCCGATCCCTTCTGATGTGGGAAGCTAAGCAGGGTCGGGCCTGGTTAGTACTTGGATGTGAGACCGCCTGAGAATGCCGGGTGCTCTTATCTTTGCCCCAGGAACCTTGCCAGCGTTGGAGGGTGTGGGGGGGGCGTTGGGGCTGGGGTAGAGGGGTGGGTGGCTCCACCGGGCACTACAACCTCCCTGCCCCCGCCTCACGCCAGGCCCCTCGGCCCGGGCTCCCCCCACACCCACTACTCAGTCACCTCCCCTCCCACAAACCGTCAGCCCGCAGCTTTTCGACCGGCCCCCAACGCCCAAGCCCAGGTCTGCCTGCCCGCGCAGGCCTCCACCGGCCTTGGGTGGCTTTCCCCGGCCAAGGAAGTGCCCGTGCTTGGCACCTCGGGACCGAGCCCAGGGGGATGACCATCGCTCTGCCTGCACCTGGGCCCCGAGACACAGGCTCGGGGTGTCCCCCGACCTTGGGCCAAGGAGAAGCCCTCCCGCCCCACAACACCGGGGGGCCTCCGTCTCCGCTGGCAGGAACCTCGTCCTTTCCGCCGTCCCCCTCCCTTCTCCCAGAAGAGCCCGGCGCCCTCCGTTCCCGCTTGCCGCGGTGGCCCCGCCCACAGCAACAAAAGAGCCTGGACAAACAGGCGGAAGGAGGGAGCAACACACCTGCGCGCGTGGCGCGGGCCGGCGGGCTCCATGAGAGACCACCACAGGGGAGAAGCAGGCAGGCAGGCATGCACACAACCCGAAGAAGCAGGGTGCGTGGGGCCGCTTCTCTCCTCCCGCAAGCGGGACTCTGTGGGGGGGGAAGGAGGGCTGGGAGCCCACCGGCAATCCGCGGACCCTGGAGGTCGGCCCCGGGGTCCCCGGTGACTGCCAGCGCCCGGGTAAGGCCTCCATAACGGAGCACAGCCCCGGGCACCACCGAACTCCGGTAGAGGAGCTGCCACTTCAAAACAGCCTCAGTGTGTCTGTCCCAGTCGGTGTCCCAGCCTGTGCGTCCGTCCTTCCTGCCCCCCAACTCCCAACCCCTGTCTGTCTGTCTTCTGGCACCGACAGGGAAGAGGTAGAGGCCCCGTGGAGCCACGGGTGGCGTGAAGGGGCCTTGCTGCGGGTATGCAGTAACACGCTGCCAACCCCAGCAGCGTCCTGAGGAGGCGGGCAGCAGGCGGGAGGCGGGGGGCTGGCGGAGATGGCAAGCGGGGAGATGCTCGCCACCGAAGCAGCCCGGTATCTGGCGCGCGCTCACCATGCAGGCTGGGAGCCTGCTCTTGAGGCGCCGGGAGCCAGCTCCCAGCGTGTAGGGCCATACCAGCCTGAAGGCGCCCAATGTCGTCTGATCTGGGAAGCTAAGCAGGGTCGGGCCTGTTTAGTACTTGGATGGGGTATTGCCTGGGAATACCGGGCTCTGTAGGCTTTTGCCCGCCACTCCTTTTGTGGCCGTCCCGCCCCTTGACCCTGGGCAGCCGGCCATCCCGCGGCAGGAACACATGCCAGCGTGGGGGAGGCAGGGGGGGGGGACAGGAAGGGGGCAAGGGTAGAGGGGTGGGTGGCGCCACCGGGCACTACAACCTCGCTGCCCACGTCTCAGGCCAGGCCACTCGGCCCGGGCTCCCCCCCCACACTCTTCTTAGTCACCTCCCCTCCCATAAACCGTCAGCCCGCAGCCTTTCGACCCGCCCCCAACACCGACCCCAACGCCCAAGCCCAGGTCTGTCTGCGGGCGCAGGCCTCCACCGGCCTTGGGCGGCTTTCTGCGGCCAAGGACGTGCCCGTGATTGGCACCTCGCGACCGAGCCAGGGGACGACCATCGCTCTGCCTGCACGTGGGCCCCGAGACACAGGCTCGGGGTGTCTCCCGACCCCGGGCCAAGGAGAAGCCCCCCCGCCCCACAACACCGGGGGCCTCCGACTCCGCTGGCAGGAACCGCGACCCCTCCGCCGCCCCCCTCCCTTCTCCCAGGAGAGCCCGGCGCCCTCCGTTCCCGCCGGCCGGCCGCGGTGGCCCGGCCCACAGCAACAAAAGAGCCTGGACAAACAGGCGGAAGGAGGGAGCAACACACCTGCGCGCGTGGCGCGGGCCCGCGGGCTGCGTGAGAGACCACCACAGGGGAAAAGCAGGCAGGCAGGCATGCACACAACCCTGACGAGGTGGGTGCCTGGGGCCGCTCCTCTCCTCCCGCAGCGGGGACCCCGGGCGGGCCTCGGAGCCCGGCGGCAATCCGCGGACTACAGAGGCCTGCCCCGGAGTCCCACGGTGACTGCCAGCGCCCGGGCACTGCCTCCATAACGGAGCCCAGCCCCGGGCACCACCGCACTCCGGTGGAGCAGCTGCCACTTCAACACAGCCTCAGTGCGTCTGTCCCAGTTGTTGTCCCAACCTGTGCGTCCCTCCCTCCTCCCCACAAATCCCAACCCGTGTCTGTGGTTCTTCTGTCACCGCCAGGGAAGTGGTAGAGGCCCCGTTGTCCGAGCCTGCCCACGAGACGAACAGTCCGTGAAGTGGGGAGTGAGGATTGAGAAAAAAGAAGAGAGACAAAGATGGGATCGGGAGGGCAGGCAATTCTAAGTAGACTGCCGCAGTTCTAAGTAGAATGCCTCAGTTCTAAGTAGAATGCCTCACCCCAAGTTTATTTTTGCAGCTTATATACTCTGGGCATCAAAAAGTAACAGAACTGTCTGCAATCTAGTAGTTACAATGTTTGCATGAACAAGGGCTTGTTTTCTGTCCAGCTCTGCACTTCCTGACCTTGTCTGGTTCTGTGTTCTCAAAGTAGCAAGTTTTGCCTTGCTGGGAGCACAAACCACTCCAGGAAGTCAAAGGTCCAACATTTCACAAAACAACACCAGCTAGCACTTCAGCACGCTTTCCCACACAGCGTGGAGCCACGGGTGGCGCGTAGGGGCCTCGCTGCGGGCAAGGAGACACACGCTGCCCACCCCGGCAGCGCCTTGAGGAGGCGGGCAGCAGGCGGGAGGCGGGGCGCTGGCGGAGCCGGCCAGCGGGGAGATGCTCGGGACCGGAGCAGCCCGGCAGCCTGGCGCGCGCTCACCATGCAGGCCGGGCGGCCGCTCTTGAGGCGCCGGGAGCCAGCTCCCAGCGTCTAGGGCCATACCAGCCTGAAAGCGCCCGATCCCTTCTGATGTGGGAAGCTAAGCAGGGTCGGGCCTGGTTAGTACTTGGATGTGAGACCGCCTGAGAATGCCGGGTGCTCTTATCTTTGCCCCAGGAACCTTGCCAGCGTTGGAGGGTGTGGGGGGGGCGTTGGGGCTGGGGTAGAGGGGTGGGTGGCTCCACCGGGCACTACAACCTCCCTGCCCCCGCCTCACGCCAGGCCCCTCGGCCCGGGCTCCCCCCACACCCACTACTCAGTCACCTCCCCTCCCACAAACCGTCAGCCCGCAGCTTTTCGACCGGCCCCCAACGCCCAAGCCCAGGTCTGCCTGCCCGCGCAGGCCTCCACCGGCCTTGGGTGGCTTTCCCCGGCCAAGGAAGTGCCCGTGCTTGGCACCTCGGGACCGAGCCCAGGGGGATGACCATCGCTCTGCCTGCACCTGGGCCCCGAGACACAGGCTCGGGGTGTCCCCCGACCTTGGGCCAAGGAGAAGCCCTCCCGCCCCACAACACCGGGGGGCCTCCGTCTCCGCTGGCAGGAACCTCGTCCTTTCCGCCGTCCCCCTCCCTTCTCCCAGAAGAGCCCGGCGCCCTCCGTTCCCGCTTGCCGCGGTGGCCCCGCCCACAGCAACAAAAGAGCCTGGACAAACAGGCGGAAGGAGGGAGCAACACACCTGCGCGCGTGGCGCGGGCCGGCGGGCTCCATGAGAGACCACCACAGGGGAGAAGCAGGCAGGCAGGCATGCACACAACCCGAACAAGCAGGGTGCGTGGGGCCGCTTCTCTCCTCCCGCAAGCGGGACTCTGTGGGGGGGGAGGGAGGGCTGGGAGCCCACCGGCAATCCGCGGACCCTGGAGGTCGGCCCCGGGGTCCCCGGTGACTGCCAGCGCCCGGGTAAGGCCTCCATAACGGAGCACAGCCCCGGGCACCACCGAACTCCGGTAGAGGAGCTGCCACTTCAAAACAGCCTCAGTGTGTCTGTCCCAGTCGGTGTCCCAGCCTGTGCGTCCGTCCTTCCTGCCCCCCAACTCCCAACCCCTGTCTGTCTGTCTTCTGGCACCGACAGGGAAGAGGTAGAGGCCCCGTGGAGCCACGGGTGGCGCGAAGGGGCCTTGCTGCGGGTATGCAGTAACACGCTGCCAACCCCAGCAGCGTCCTGAGGAGGCGGGCAGCAGGCGGGAGGCGGGGGGCTGGCGGAGATGGCAAGCGGGGAGATGCTCGCCACCGAAGCAGCCCGGTATCTGGCGCGCGCTCACCATGCAGGCTGGGAGCCTGCTCTTGAGGCGCCGGGAGCCAGCTCCCAGCGTGTAGGGCCATACCAGCCTGAAGGCGCCCAATGTCGTCTGATCTGGGAAGCTAAGCAGGGTCGGGCCTGTTTAGTACTTGGATGGGGTATTGCCTGGGAATACCGGGCTCTGTAGGTTTTTGCCCGCCACTCCTTTTGTGGCTGTCCCGCCCCTTGACCCTGGGCAGCCGGCCATCCCGCGGCAGGAACACATGCCAGCGTGGGGGAGGCAGGGGGGGGGGACAGGAAGGGGGCAAGGGTAGAGGGGTGGGTGGCGCCACCGGGCACTACAACCTCGCTGCCCACGTCTCAGGCCAGGCCACTCGGCCCGGGCTCCCCCCCCACACTCTTCTTAGTCACCTCCCCTCCCATAAACCGTCAGCCCGCAGCCTTTCGACCCGCCCCCAACACCGACCCCAACGCCCAAGCCCAGGTCTGTCTGCGGGCGCAGGCCTCCACCGGCCTTGGGCGGCTTTCTGCGGCCAAGGACGTGCCCGTGCTTGGCACCTCGCGACCGAGCCAGGGGACGACCATCGCTCTGCCTGCACGTGGGCCCCGAGACACAGGCTCGGGGTGTCTCCCGACCCCGGGCCAAGGAGAAGCCCCCCCGCCCCACAACACCGGGGGCCTCCGACTCCGCTGGCAGGAACCGCGACCCCTCCGCCGCCCCCCTCCCTTCTCCCAGGAGAGCCCGGCGCCCTCCGTTCCCGCCGGCCGGCCGCGGTGGCCCGGCCCACAGCAACAAAAGAGCCTGGACAAACAGGCGGAAGGAGGGAGCAACACACCTGCGCGCGTGGCGCGGGCCCGCGGGCTGCGTGAGAGACCACCACAGGGGAAAAGCAGGCAGGCAGGCATGCACACAACCCTGACGAGGTGGGTGCCTGGGGCCGCTCCTCTCCTCCCGCAGCGGGGACCCCGGGCGGGCCTCGGAGCCCGGCGGCAATCCGCGGACTACAGAGGCCTGCCCCGGAGTCCCACGGTGACTGCCAGCGCCCGGGCACTGCCTCCATAACGGAGCCCAGCCCCGGGCACCACCGCACTCCGGTGGAGCAGCTGCCACTTCAACACAGCCTCAGTGCGTCTGTCCCAGTTGTTGTCCCAGCCTGTGCGTCCCTCCCTCCTCCCCACAAATCCCAACCCGTGTCTGTGGTTCTTCTGTCACCGCCAGGGAAGTGGTAGAGGCCCCGTTGTCCGAGCCTGCCCACGAGACGAACAGTCCGTGAAGTGGGGAGTGAGGATTGAGAAAAAAGAAGAGAGACAAAGATGGGATCGGGAGGGCAGGCAATTCTAAGTAGACTGCCGCAGTTCTAAGTAGAATGCCTCAGTTCCAAGTAGAATGCCTCACCCCAAGTTTATTTTTGCAGCTTATATACTCTGGGCATCAAAAAGTAACAGAACTGTCTGCAATCTAGTAGTTACAATGTTTGCATGAACAAGGGCTTGTTTTCTGTCCAGCTCTGCACTTCCTGACCTTGTCTGGTTCTGTGTTCTCAAAGTAGCAAGTTTTGCCTTGCTGGGAGCACAAACCACTCCAGGAAGTCAAAGGTCCAACATTTCACAAAACAACACCAGCTAGCACTTCAGCACGCTTTCCCACACAGCGTGGAGCCACGGGTGGCGCGTAGGGGCCTCGCTGCGGGCAAGGAGACACACGCTGCCCACCCCGGCAGCGCCTTGAGGAGGCGGGCAGCAGGCGGGAGGCGGGGCTCTGGCGGAGCCGGCCAGCGGGGAGATGCTCGGGACCGGAGCAGCCCGGCAGCCTGGCGCGCGCTCACCATGCAGGCCGGGCGGCCGCTCTTGAGGCGCCGGGAGCCAGCTCCCAGCGTCTAGGGCCATACCAGCCTGAAAGCGCCCGATCCCTTCTGATGTGGGAAGCTAAGCAGGGTCGGGCCTGGTTAGTACTTGGATGTGAGACCGCCTGGGAATGCCGGGTGCTCTAATCTTTGCCCCAGGAACCTTGCCAGCGTTGGAGGGTGTGGGGGGGGGGCGTTGGGGCTGGGGTAGAGGGGTGGGTGGCTCCACCGGGCACTACAACCTCCCTGCCCCCGCCTCACGCCAGGCCCCTCGGCCCGGGCTCCCCCCACACCCACTACTCAGTCACCTCCCCTCCCACAAACCGTCAGCCCGCAGCTTTTCGACCGGCCCCCAACGCCCAAGCCCAGGTCTGCCTGCCCGCGCAGGCCTCCACCGGCCTTGGGTGGCTTTCCCCGGCCAAGGAAGTGCCCGTGCTTGGCACCTCGGGACCGAGCCCAGGGGATGACCATCGCTCTGCCTGCACCTGGGCCCCGAGACACAGGCTCGGGGTGTCCCCCGACCTTGGGCCAAGGAGAAGCCCTCCCGCCCCACAACACCGGGGGGCCTCCGTCTCCGCTGGCAGGAACCTCGTCCTTTCCGCCGTCCCCCTCCCTTCTCCCAGAAGAGCCCGGCGCCCTCCGTTCCCGCTTGCCGCGGTGGCCCCGCCCACAGCAACAAAAGAGCCTGGACAAACAGGCGGAAGGAGGGAGCAACACACCTGCGCGCGTGGCGCGGGCCGGCGGGCTCCATGAGAGACCACCACAGGGGAGAAGCAGGCAGGCAGGCATGCACACAACCCGAACAAGCAGGGTGCGTGGGGCCGCTTCTCTCCTCCCGCAAGCGGGACTCTGTGGGGGGGGAGGGAGGGCTGGGAGCCCACCGGCAATCCGCGGACCCTGGAGGTCGGCCCCGGGGTCCCCGGTGACTGCCAGCGCCCGGGTAAGGCCTCCATAACGGAGCACAGCCCCGGGCACCACCGAACTCCGGTAGAGGAGCTGCCACTTCAAAACAGCCTCAGTGTGTCTGTCCCAGTCGGTGTCCCAGCCTGTGCGTCCGTCCTTCCTGCCCCCCAACTCCCAACCCCTGTCTGTCTGTCTTCTGGCACCGACAGGGAAGAGGTAGAGGCCCCGTGGAGCCACGGGTGGCGCGAAGGGGCCTTGCTGCGGGTATGCAGTAACACGCTGCCAACCCCAGCAGCGTCCTGAGGAGGCGGGCAGCAGGCGGGAGGCGGGGGGCTGGCGGAGATGGCAAGCAGGGAGATGCTCGCCACCGAAGCAGCCCGGTATCTGGCGCGCGCTCACCATGCAGGCTGGGAGCCTGCTCTTGAGGCGCCGGGAGCCAGCTCCCAGCGTGTAGGGCCATACCAGCCTGAAGGCGCCCAATGTCGTCTGATCTGGGAAGCTAAGCAGGGTCGGGCCTGTTTAGTACTTGGATGGGGTATTGCCTGGGAATACCGGGCTCTGTAGGCTTTTGCCCGCCACTCCTTTTGTGGCCGTCCCGCCCCTTGACCCTGGGCAGCCGGCCATCCCGCGGCAGGAACACATGCCAGCGTGGGGGAGGCAGGGGGGGGGGGACAGGAAGGGGGCAAGGGTAGAGGGGTGGGTGGCGCCACCGGGCACTACAACCTCGCTGCCCACGTCTCAGGCCAGGCCACTCGGCCCGGGCTCCCCCCCCACACTCTTCTTAGTCACCTCCCCTCCCATAAACCGTCAGCCCGCAGCCTTTCGACCCGCCCCCAACACCGACCCCAACGCCCAAGCCCAGGTCTGTCTGCGGGCGCAGGCCTCCACCGGCCTTGGGCGGCTTTCTGCGGCCAAGGACGTGCCCGTGCTTGGCACCTCGCGACCGAGCCAGGGGACGACCATCGCTCTGCCTGCACGTGGGCCCCGAGACACAGGCTCGGGGTGTCTCCCGACCCCGGGCCAAGGAGAAGCCCCCCCGCCCCACAACACCGGGGGCCTCCGACTCCGCTGGCAGGAACCGCGACCCCTCCGCCGCCCCCCTCCCTTCTCCCAGGAGAGCCCGGCGCCCTCCGTTCCCGCCGGCCGGCCGCGGTGGCCCGGCCCACAGCAACAAAAGAGCCTGGACAAACAGGCGGAAGGAGGGAGCAACACACCTGCGCGCGTGGCGCGGGCCCGCGGGCTGCGTGAGAGACCACCACAGGGGAAAAGCAGGCAGGCAGGCATGCACACAACCCTGACGAGGTGGGTGCCTGGGGCCGCTCCTCTCCTCCCGCAGCGGGGACCCCGGGCGGGCCTCGGAGCCCGGC
This sequence comes from Rhinolophus hipposideros, assembly GCF_964194185.1. Classification (NCBI taxonomy): domain Eukaryota; kingdom Metazoa; phylum Chordata; class Mammalia; order Chiroptera; family Rhinolophidae; genus Rhinolophus; species Rhinolophus hipposideros. The sequence continues at coordinate 56,278 of NW_027668947.1, read as the reverse complement.
GGCAATCCGCGGACTACAGAGGCCTGCCCCGGAGTCCCACGGTGACTGCCAGCGCCCGGGCACTGCCTCCATAACGGAGCCCAGCCCCGGGCACCACCGCACTCCGGTGGAGCAGCTGCCACTTCAACACAGCCTCAGTGCGTCTGTCCCAGTTGTTGTCCCAGCCTGTGCGTCCCTCCCTCCTCCCCACAAATCCCAACCCGTGTCTGTGGTTCTTCTGTCACCGCCAGGGAAGTGGTAGAGGCCCCGTTGTCCGAGCCTGCCCACGAGACTAACAGTCCGTGAAGTGGGGAGTGAGGATTGAGAAAAAAGAAGAGAGACAAAGATGGGATCGGGAGGGCAGGCAATTCTAAGTAGACTGCCGCAGTTCTAAGTAGAATGCCTCAGTTCCAAGTAGAATGCCTCACCCCAAGTTTATTTTTGCAGCTTATATACTCTGGGCATCAAAAAGTAACAGAACTGTCTGCAATCTAGTAGTTACAATGTTTGCATGAACAAGGGCTTGTTTTCTGTCCAGCTCTGCACTTCCTGACCTTGTCTGGTTCTGTGTTCTCAAAGTAGCAAGTTTTGCCTTGCTGGGAGCACAAACCACTCCAGGAAGTCAAAGGTCCAACATTTCACAAAACAACACCAGCTAGCACTTCAGCACGCTTTCCCACACAGCGTGGAGCCACGGGTGGCGCGTAGGGGCCTCGCTGCGGGCAAGGAGACACACGCTGCCCACCCCGGCAGCGCCTTGAGGAGGCGGGCAGCAGGCGGGAGGCGGGGCGCTGGCGGAGCCGGCCAGCGGGGAGATGCTCGGGACCGGAGCAGCCCGGCAGCCTGGCGCGCGCTCACCATGCAGGCCGGGCGGCCGCTCTTGAGGCGCCGGGAGCCAGCTCCCAGCGTCTAGGGCCATACCAGCCTGAAAGCGCCCGATCCCTTCTGATGTGGGAAGCTAAGCAGGGTCGGGCCTGGTTAGTACTTGGATGTGAGACCGCCTGGGAATGCCGGGTGCTCTAATCTTTGCCCCAGGAACCTTGCCAGCGTTGGAGGGTGTGGGGGGGGGCGTTGGGGCTGGGGTAGAGGGGTGGGTGGCTCCACCGGGCACTACAACCTCCCTGCCCCCGCCTCACGCCAGGCCCCTCGGCCCGGGCTCCCCCCACACCCACTACTCAGTCACCTCCCCTCCCACAAACCGTCAGCCCGCAGCTTTTCGACCGGCCCCCAACGCCCAAGCCCAGGTCTGCCTGCCCGCGCAGGCCTCCACCGGCCTTGGGTGGCTTTCCCCGGCCAAGGAAGTGCCCGTGCTTGGCACCTCGGGACCGAGCCCAGGGGATGACCATCGCTCTGCCTGCACCTGGGCCCCGAGACACAGGCTCGGGGTGTCCCCCGACCTTGGGCCAAGGAGAAGCCCTCCCGCCCCACAACACCGGGGGGCCTCCGTCTCCGCTGGCAGGAACCTCGTCCTTTCCGCCGTCCCCCTCCCTTCTCCCAGAAGAGCCCGGCGCCCTCCGTTCCCGCTTGCCGCGGTGGCCCCGCCCACACCAACAAAAGAGCCTGGACAAACAGGCGGAAGGAGGGAGCAACACACCTGCGCGCGTGGCGCGGGCCGGCGGGCTCCATGAGAGACCACCACAGGGGAGAAGCAGGCAGGCAGGCATGCACACAACCCGAAGAAGCAGGGTGCGTGGGGCCGCTTCTCTCCTCCCGCAAGCGGGACTCTGTGGGGGGGGAGGGAGGGCTGGGAGCCCACCGGCAATCCGCGGACCCTGGAGGTCGGCCCCGGGGTCCCCGGTGACTGCCAGCGCCCGGGTAAGGCCTCCATAACGGAGCACAGCCCCGGGCACCACCGAACTCCGGTAGAGGAGCTGCCACTTCAAAACAGCCTCAGTGTGTCTGTCCCAGTCGGTGTCCCAGCCTGTGCGTCCGTCCTTCCTGCCCCCCAACTCCCAACCCCTGTCTGTCTGTCTTCTGGCACCGACAGGGAAGAGGTAGAGGCCCCGTGGAGCCACGGGTGGCGCGAAGGGGCCTTGCTGCGGGTATGCAGTAACACGCTGCCAACCCCAGCAGCGTCCTGAGGAGGCGAGCAGCAGGCGGGAGGCGGGGGGCTGGCGGAGATGGCAAGCGGGGAGATGCTCGCCACCGAAGCAGCCCGGTATCTGGCGCGCGCTCACCATGCAGGCTGGGAGCCTGCTCTTGAGGCGCCGGGAGCCAGCTCCCAGCGTGTAGGGCCATACCAGCCTGAAGGCGCCCAATGTCGTCTGATCTGGGAAGCTAAGCAGGGTCGGGCCTGTTTAGTACTTGGATGGGGTATTGCCTGGGAATACCGGGCTCTGTAGGCTTTTGCCCGCCACTCCTTTTGTGGCCGTCCCGCCCCATGACCCTGGGCAGCCGGCCATCCCGCGGCAGGAACACATGCCAGCGTGGGGGAGGCAGGGGGGGGGGACAGGAAGGGGGCAAGGGTAGAGGGGTGGGTGGCGCCACCGGGCACTACAACCTCGCTGCCCACGTCTCAGGCCAGGCCACTCGGCCCGGGCTCCCCCCCCACACTCTTCTTAGTCACCTCCCCTCCCATAAACCGTCAGCCCGCAGCCTTTCGACCCGCCCCCAACACCGACCCCAACGCCCAAGCCCAGGTCTGTCTGCGGGCGCAGGCCTCCACCGGCCTTGGGCGGCTTTCTGCGGCCAAGGACGTGCCCGTGATTGGCACCTCGCGACCGAGCCAGGGGACGACCATCGCTCTGCCTGCACGTGGGCCCCGAGACACAGGCTCGGGGTGTCTCCCGACCCCGGGCCAAGGAGAAGCCCCCCCGCCCCACAACACCGGGGGCCTCCGACTCCGCTGGCAGGAACCGCGACCCCTCCGCCGCCCCCCTCCCTTCTCCCAGGAGAGCCCGGCGCCCTCCGTTCCCGCCGGCCGGCCGCGGTGGCCCGGCCCACAGCAACAAAAGAGCCTGGACAAACAGGCGGAAGGAGGGAGCAACACACCTGCGCGCGTGGCGCGGGCCCGCGGGCTGCGTGAGAGACCACCACAGGGGAAAAGCAGGCAGGCAGGCATGCACACAACCCTGACGAGGTGGGTGCCTGGGGCCGCTCCTCTCCTCCCGCAGGGGGGACCCCGGGCGGGCCTCGGAGCCCGGCGGCAATCCGCGGACTACAGAGGCCTGCCCCGGAGTCCCACGGTGACTGCCAGCGCCCGGGCACTGCCTCCATAACGGAGCCCAGCCCCGGGCACCACCGCACTCCGGTGGAGCAGCTGCCACTTCAACACAGCCTCAGTGCGTCTGTCCCAGTTGTTGTCCCAGCCTGTGCGTCCCTCCCTCCTCCCCACAAATCCCAACCCGTGTCTGTGGTTCTTCTGTCACCGCCAGGGAAGTGGTAGAGGCCCCGTTGTCCGAGCCTGCCCACGAGACGAACAGTCCGTGAAGTGGGGAGTGAGGATTGAGAAAAAAGAAGAGAGACAAAGATGGGATCGGGAGGGCAGGCAATTCTAAGTAGACTGCCGCAGTTCTAAGTAGAATGCCTCAGTTCCAAGTAGAATGCCTCACCCCAAGTTTATTTTTGCAGCTTATATACTCTGGGCATCAAAAAGTAACAGAACTGTCTGCAATCTAGTAGTTACAATGTTTGCATGAACAAGGGCTTGTTTTCTGTCCAGCTCTGCACTTCCTGACCTTGTCTGGTTCTGTGTTCTCAAAGTAGCAAGTTTTGCCTTGCTGGGAGCACAAACCACTCCAGGAAGTCAAAGGTCCAACATTTCACAAAACAACACCAGCTAGCACTTCAGCACGCTTTCCCACACAGCGTGGAGCCACGGGTGGCGCGTAGGGGCCTCGCTGCGGGCAAGGAGACACACGCTGCCCACCCCGGCAGCGCCTTGAGGAGGCGGGCAGCAGGCGGGAGGCGGGGCGCTGGCGGAGCCGGCCAGCGGGGAGATGCTCGGGACCGGAGCAGCCCGGCAGCCTGGCGCGCGCTCACCATGCAGGCCGGGCGGCCGCTCTTGAGGCGCCGGGAGCCAGCTCCCAGCGTCTAGGGCCATACCAGCCTGAAAGCGCCCGATCCCTTCTGATGTGGGAAGCTAAGCAGGGTCGGGCCTGGTTAGTACTTGGATGTGAGACCGCCTGGGAATGCCGGGTGCTCTAATCTTTGCCCCAGGAACCTTCCCAGCGTTGGAGGGTGTGGGGGGGGGCGTTGGGGCTGGGGTAGAGGGGTGGGTGGCTCCACCGGGCACTACAACCTCCCTGCCCCCGCCTCACGCCAGGCCCCTCGGCCCGGGCTCCCCCCACACCCACTACTCAGTCACCTCCCCTCCCACAAACCGTCAGCCCGCAGCTTTTCGACCGGCCCCCAACGCCCAAGCCCAGGTCTGCCTGCCCGCGCAGGCCTCCACCGGCCTTGGGTGGCTTTCCCCGGCCAAGGAAGTGCCCGTGCTTGGCACCTCGGGACCGAGCCCAGGGGATGACCATCGCTCTGCCTGCACCTGGGCCCCGAGACACAGGCTCGGGGTGTCCCCCGACCTTTGGCCAAGGAGAAGCCCTCCCGCCCCACAACACCGGGGGGGCCTCCGTCTCCGCTGGCAGGAACCTCGTCCTTTCCGCCGTCCCCCTCCCTTCTCCCAGAAGAGCCCGGCGCCCTCCGTTCCCGCTTGCCGCGGTGGCCCCGCCCACAGCAACAAAAGAGCCTGGACAAACAGGCGGAAGGAGGGAGCAACACACCTGCGCGCGTGGCGCGGGCCGGCGGGCTCCATGAGAGACCACCACAGGGGAGAAGCAGGCAGGCAGGCATGCACACAACCCGAACAAGCAGGGTGCGTGGGGCCGCTTCTCTCCTCCCGCAAGCGGGACTCTGTGGGGGGGGAGGGAGGGCTGGGAGCCCACCGGCAATCCGCGGACCCTGGAGGTCAGCCCCGGGGTCCCCGGTGACTGCCAGCGCCCGGGTAAGGCCTCCATAACGGAGCACAGCCCCGGGCACCACCGAACTCCGGTAGAGGAGCTGCCACTTCAAAACAGCCTCAGTGTGTCTGTCCCAGTCGGTGTCCCAGCCTGTGCGTCCGTCCTTCCTGCCCCCCAACTCCCAACCCCTGTCTGTCTGTCTTCTGGCACCGACAGGGAAGAGGTAGAGGCCCCGTGGAGCCACGGGTGGCGCGAAGGGGCCTTGCTGCGGGTATGCAGTAACACGCTGCCAACCCCAGCAGCGTCCTGAGGAGGCGGGCAGCAGGCGGGAGGCGGGGGGCTGGCGGAGATGGCAAGCGGGGAGATGCTCGCCACCGAAGCAGCCCGGTATCTGGCGCGCGCTCACCATGCAGGCTGGGAGCCTGCTCTTGAGGCGCCGGGAGCCAGCTCCCAGCGTGTAGGGCCATACCAGCCTGAAGGCGCCCAATGTCGTCTGATCTGGGAAGCTAAGCAGGGTCGGGCCTGTTTAGTACTTGGATGGGGTATTGCCTGGGAATACCGGGCTCTGTAGGCTTTTGCCCGCCACTCCCCCGTCCCGCCCCTTGACCCTGGGCAGCCGGCCATCCCGCGGCAGGAACACATGCCAGCGTGGGGGAGGCAGGGGGGGGGACAGGAAGGGGGCAAGGGTAGAGGGGTGGGTGGCGCCACCGGGCACTACAACCTCGCTGCCCACGTCTCAGGCCAGGCCACTCGGCCCGGGCTCCCCCCCCACACTCTTCTTAGTCACCTCCCCTCCCATAAACCGTCAGCCCGCAGCCTTTCGACCCGCCCCCAACACCGACCCCAATGCCCAAGCCCAGGTCTGTCTGCGGGCGCAGGCCTCCACCGGCCTTGGGCGGCTTTCTGCGGCCAAGGACGTGCCCGTGCTTGGCACCTCGCGACCGAGCCAGGGGACGACCATCGCTCTGCCTGCACGTGGGCCCCGAGACACAGGCTCGGGGTGTCTCCCGACCCCGGGCCAAGGAGAAGCCCCCCCGCCCCACAACACCGGGGGCCTCCGACTCCGCTGGCAGGAACCGCGACCCCTCCGCCGCCCCCCTCCCTTCTCCCAGGAGAGCCTGGCGCCCTCCGTTCCCGCCGGCCGGCCGCGGTGGCCCGGCCCACAGCAACAAAAGAGCCTGGACAAACAGGCGGAAGGAGGGAGCAACACACCTGCGCGCGTGGCGCGGGCCCGCGGGCTGCGTGAGAGACCACCACAGGGGAAAAGCAGGCAGGCAGGCATGCACACAACCCTGACGAGGTGGGTGCCTGGGGCCGCTCCTCTCCTCCCGCAGGGGGGACCCCGGGCGGGCCTCGGAGCCCGGCGGCAATCCGCGGACTACAGAGGCTTGCCCCGGAGTCCCACGGTGACTGCCAGCGCCCGGGCACTGCCTCCATAACGGAGCCCAGCCCCGGGCACCACCGCACTCCGGTGGAGCAGCTGCCACTTCAACACAGCCTCAGTGCGTCTGTCCCAGTTGTTGTCCCAGCCTGTGCGTCCCTCCCTCCTCCCCACAAATCCCAACCCGTGTCTGTGGTTCTTCTGTCACCGCCAGGGAAGTGGTAGAGGCCCCGTTGTCCGAGCCTGCCCACGAGACGAACAGTCCGTGAAGTGGGGAGTGAGGATTGAGAAAAAAGAAGAGAGACAAAGATGGGATCGGGAGGGCAGGCAATTCTAAGTAGACTGCCGCAGTTCTAAGTAGAATGCCTCAGTTCCAAGTAGAATGCCTCACCCCAAGTTTATTTTTGCAGCTTATATACTCTGGGCATCAAAAAGTAACAGAACTGTCTGCAATCTAGTAGTTACAATGTTTGCATGAACAAGGGCTTGTTTTCTGTCCAGCTCTGCACTTCCTGACCTTGTCTGGTTCTGTGTTCTCAAAGTAGCAAGTTTTGCCTTGCTGGGAGCACAAACCACTCCAGGAAGTCAAAGGTCCAACATTTCACAAAACAACACCAGCTAGCACTTCAGCACGCTTTCCCACACAGCGTGGAGCCACGGGTGGCGCGTAGGGGCCTCGCTGCGGGCAAGGAGACACACGCTGCCCACCCTGGCAGCGCCTTGAGGAGGCGGGCAGCAGGCGGGAGGCGGGGCGCTGGCGGAGCCGGCCAGCGGGGAGATGCTCGGGACCGGAGCAGCCCGGCAGCCTGGCGCGCGCTCACCATGCAGGCCGGGCGGCCGCTCTTGAGGCGCCGGGAGCCAGCTCCCAGCGTCTAGGGCCATACCAGCCTGAAAGCGCCCGATCCCTTCTGATGTGGGAAGCTAAGCAGGGTCGGGCCTGGTTAGTACTTGGATGTGAGACCGCCTGGGAATGCCGGGTGCTCTAATCTTTGCCTCAGGAACCTTGCCAGCGTTGGAGGGTGTGGGGGGCGTTGGGGCTGGGGTAGAGGGGTGGGTGGCTCCACCGGGCACTACAACCTCCCTGCCCCCGCCTCACGCCAGGCCCATCGGCCCGGGCTCCCCCCACACCCACTACTCAGTCACCTCCCCTCCCACAAACCGTCAGCCCGCAGCTTTTCGACCGGCCCCCAACGCCCAAGCCCAGGTCTGCCTGCCCGCGCAGGCCTCCACCGGCCTTGGGTGGCTTTCCCCGGCCAAGGAAGTGCCCGTGCTTGGCACCTCGGGACCGAGCCCAGGGGATGACCATCGCTCTGCCTGCACCTGGGCCCCGAGACACAGGCTCGGGGTGTCCCCAGACCTTGGGCCAAGGAGAAGCCCTCCCGCCCCACAACACCGGGGGGCCTCCGTCTCCGCTGGCAGGAACCTCGTCCTTTCCGCCGTCCCCCTCCCTTCTCCCAGAAGAGCCCGGCGCCCTCCGTTCCCGCTTGCCGCGGTGGCCCCGCCCACAGCAACAAAAGAGCCTGGACAAACAGGCGGAAGGAGGGAGCAACACACCTGCGCGCGTGGCGCGGGCCGGCGGGCTCCATGAGAGACCACCACAGGGGAGAAGCAGGCAGGCAGGCATGCACACAACCCGAACAAGCAGGGTGCGTGGGGCCGCTTCTCTCCTCCCGCAAGCGGGACTCTGTGGGGGGGGAGGGAGGGCTGGGAGCCCACCGGCAATCCGCGGACCCTGGAGGTCGGCCCCGGGGTCCCCGGTGACTGCCAGCGCCCGGGTAAGGCCTCCATAACGGAGCACAGCCCCGGGCACCACCGAACTCCGGTAGAGGAGCTGCCACTTCAAAACAGCCTCAGTGTGTCTGTCCCAGTCGGTGTCCCAGCCTGTGCGTCCGTCCTTCCTGCCCCCCAACTCCCAACCCCTGTCTGTCTGTCTTCTGGCACCGACAGGGAAGAGGTAGAGGCCCCGTGGAGCCACGGGTGGCGCGAAGGGGCCTTGCTGCGGGTATGCAGTAACACGCTGCCAACTCCAGCAGCGTCCTGAGGAGGCGGGCAGCAGGCGGGAGGCGGGGGGGGGGGGGGGGCTGGCGGAGATGGCAAGCGGGGAGATGCTCGCCACCGAAGCAGCCCGGTATCTGGCGCGCGCTCACCATGCAGGCTGGGAGCCTGCTCTTGAGGCGCCGGGAGCCAGCTCCCAGCGTGTAGGGCCATACCAGCCTGAAGGCGCCCAATGTCGTCTGGTCTGGGAAGCTAAGCAGGGTCGGGCCTGTTTAGTACTTGGATGGGGTATTGCCTGGGAATACCGGGCTCTGTAGGCTTTTGCCCGCCACTCCTTTTGTGGCCGTCCCGCCCCTTGACCCTGGGCAGCCGGCCATCCCGCGGCAGGAACACATGCCAGCGTGGGGGAAGCAGGGGGGGGGGACAGGAAGGGGGCAAGGGTAGAGGGGTGGGTGGCGCCACCGGGCACTACAACCTCGCTGCCCACGTCTCAGGCCAGGCAACTCGGCCCGGGCTCCCCCCCCACACTCTTCTTAGTCACCTCCCCTCCCATAAACCGTCAGCCCGCAGCCTTTCGACCCGCCCCCAACACCGACCCCAACGCCCAAGCCCAGGTCTGTCTGCGGGCGCAGGCCTCCACCGGCCTTGGGCGGCTTTCTGCGGCCAAGGACGTGCCCGTGCTTGGCACCTCGCGACCGAGCCAGGGGACGACCATCGCTCTGCCTGCACGTGGGCCCCGAGACACAGGCTCGGGGTGTCTCCCGACCCCGGGCCAAGGAGAAGCCCTCCCGCCCCACAACACCTGGGGCCTCCGACTCCGCTGGCAGGAACCGCGACCCCTTCGCCGCCCCCCTCCCTTCTCCCAGGAGAGCCCGGCGCCCTCCTTTCCCGCCGGCCGGCCGCGGTGGCCCGGCCCACAGCAACAAAAGAGCCTGGACAAACAGGCGGAAGGAGGGAGCAACACACCTGCGCGCGTGGCGCGGGCCCGCGGGCTGCGTGAGAGACCACCACAGGGGAAAAGCAGGCAGGCAGGCATGCACACAACCCTGACGAGGTGGGTGCCTGGGGCCGCTCCTCTCCTCCCGCAGGGGGGACCCCGGGCGGGCCTCGGAGCCCGGCGGCAATCCGCGGACTACAGAGGCCTGCCCCGGAGTCCCACGGTGACTGCCAGCGCCCGGGCACTGCCTCCATAACGGAGCCCAGCCCCGGGCACCACCGCACTCCGGTGGAGCAGCTGCCACTTCAACACAGCCTCAGTGCGTCTGTCCCAGTTGTTGTCCCAGCCTGTGCGTCCCTCCCTCCTCCCCACAAATCCCAACCCGTGTCTGTGGTTCTTCTGTCACCCCAGGGAAGTGGTAGAGGCCCCGTTGTCCGAGCCTGCCCACGAGACGAACAGTCCGTGAAGTGGGGAGTGAGGATTGAGAAAAAAGAAGAGAGACAAAGATGGGATCGGGAGGGCAGGCAATTCTAAGTAGACTGCCGCAGTTCTAAGTAGAATGCCTCAGTTCCAAGTAGAATGCCTCACCCCAAGTTTATTTTTGCAGCTTATATACTCTGGGCATCAAAAAGTAACAGAACTGTCTGCAATCTAGTAGTTACAATGTTTGCATGAACAAGGGCTTGTTTTCTGTCCAGCTCTGCACTTCCTGACCTTGTCTGGTTCTGTGTTCTCAAAGTAGCAAGTTTTGCCTTGCTGGGAGCACAAACCACTCCAGGAAGTCAAAGGTCCAACATTTCACAAAACAACACCAGCTAGCACTTCAGCACGCTTTCCCACACAGCGTGGAGCCACGGGTGGCGCGTAGGGGCCTCGCTGCGGGCAAGGAGACACACGCTGCCCACCCCGGCAGCGCCTTGAGGAGGCGGGCAGCAGGCGGGAGGCGGGGCGCTGGCGGAGCCGGCCAGCGGGGAGATGCTCGGGACCGGAGCAGCCCGGCAGCCTGGCGCGCGCTCACCATGCAGGCCGGGCGGCCGCTCTTGAGGCGCCGGGAGCCAGCTCCCAGCGTCTAGGGCCATACCAGCCTGAAAGCGCCCGATCCCTTCTGATGTGGGAAGCTAAGCAGGGTCGGGCCTGGTTAGTACTTGGATGTGAGACCGCCTGAGAATGCCGGGTGCTCTTATCTTTGCCCCAGGAACCTTGCCAGCGTTGGAGGGTGTGGGGGGGGCGTTGGGGCTGGGGTAGAGGGGTGGGTGGCTCCACCGGGCACTACAACCTCCCTGCCCCCGCCTCACGCCAGGCCCCTCGGCCCGGGCTCCCCCCACACCCACTACTCAGTCACCTCCCCTCCCACAAACCGTCAGCCCGCAGCTTTTCGACCGGCCCCCAACGCCCAAGCCCAGGTCTGCCTGCCCGCGCAGGCCTCCACCGGCCTTGGGTGGCTTTCCCCGGCCAAGGAAGTGCCCGTGCTTGGCACCTCGGGACCGAGCCCAGGGGATGACCATCGCTCTGCCTGCACCTGGGCCCCGAGACACAGGCTCGGGGTGTCCCCCGACCTTGGGCCAAGGAGAAGCCCTCCCGCCCCACAACACCGGGGGGGCCTCCGTCTCCGCTGGCAGGAACCTCGTCCTTTCCGCCGTCCCCCTCCCTTCTCCCAGAAGAGCCCGGCGCCCTCCGTTCCCGCTTGCCGCGGTGGCCCCGCCCACAGCAACAAAAGAGCCTGGACAAACAGGCGGAAGGAGGGAGCAACACACCTGCGCGCGTGGCGCGGGCCGGCGGGCTCCATGAGAGACCACCACAGGGGAGAAGCAGGCAGGCAGGCATGCACACAACCCGAACAAGCAGGGTGCGTGGGGCCGCTTCTCTCCTCCCGCAAGCGGGACTCTGTGGGGGGGGAGGGAGGGCTGGGAGCCCACCGGCAATCCGCGGACCCTGGAGGTCGGCCCCGGGGTCCCCGGTGACTGCCAGCGCCCGGGTAAGGCCTCCATAACGGAGCACAGCCCCGGGCACCACCGAACTCCGGTAGAGGAGCTGCCACTTCAAAACAGCCTCAGTGTGTCTGTCCCAGTCGGTGTCCCAGCCTGTGCGTCCGTCCTTCCTGCCCCCCAACTCCCAACCCCTGTCTGTCTGTCTTCTGGCACCGACAGGGAAGAGGTAGAGGCCCCGTGGAGCCACGGGTGGCGCGAAGGGGCCTTGCTGCGGGTATGCAGTAACACGCTGCCAACCCCAGCAGCGTCCTGAGGAGGCGGGCAGCAGGCGGGAGGCGGGGGGCTGGCGGAGATGGCAAGCGGGGAGATGCTCGCCACCGAAGCAGCCCGGTATCTGGCGCGCGCTCACCATGCAGGCTGGGAGCCTGCTCTTGAGGCGCCGGGAGCCAGCTCCCAGCGTGTAGGGCCATACCAGCCTGAAGGCGCCCAATGTCGTCTGATCTGGGAAGCTAAGCAGGGTCGGGCCTGTTTAGTACTTGGATGGGGTATTGCCTGGGAATACCGGGCTCTGTAGGCTTTTGCCCGCCACTCCTTTTGTGGCCGTCCCGCCCCTTGACCCTGGGCAGCCGGCCATCCCGCGGCAGGAACACATGCCAGCGTGGGGGAGGCAGGGGGGGGGGACAGGAAGGGGGCAAGGGTAGAGGGGTGGGTGGCGCCACCGGGCACTACAACCTCGCTGCCCACGTCTCAGGCCAGGCCACTCGGCCCGGGCTCCCCCCCCACACTCTTCTTAGTCACCTCCCCTCCCATAAACCGTCAGCCCGCAGCCTTTCGACCCGCCCCCAACACCGACCCCAACGCCCAAGCCCAGGTCTGTCTGCGGGCGCAGGCCTCCACCGGCCTTGGGCGGCTTTCTGCGGCCAAGGACGTGCCCGTGCTTGGCACCTCGCGACCGAGCCAGGGGACGACCATCGCTCTGCCTGCACGTGGGCCCCGAGACACAGGCTCGGGGTGTCTCCCGACCCCGGGCCAAGGAGAAGCCCCCCCGCCCCACAACACCGGGGGCCTCCGACTCCGCTGGCAGGAACCGCGACCCCTCCGCCGCCCCCCTCCCTTCTCCCAGGAGAGCCCGGCGCCCTCCGTTCCCGCCGGCCGGCCGCGGTGGCCCGGCCCACAGCAACAAAAGAGCCTGGACAAACAGGCGGAAGGAGGGAGCAACACACCTGCGCGCGTGGCGCGGGCCCGCGGGCTGCGTGAGAGACCACCACAGGGGAAAAGCAGGCAGGCAGGCATGCACACAACCCTGACGAGGTGGGTGCCTGGGGCCGCTCCTCTCCTCCCGCAGGGGGGACCCCGGGCGGGCCTCGGAGCCCGGCGGCAATCCGCGGACTACAGAGGCTTGCCCCGGAGTCCCATGGTGACTGCCAGCGCCCGGGCACTGCCTCCATAACGGAGCCCAGCCCCGGGCACCACCGCACTCCGGTGGAGCAGCTGCCACTTCAACACAGCCTCAGTGCGTCTGTCCCAGTTGTTGTCCCAGCCTGTGCGTCCCTCCCTCCTCCCCACAAATCCCAACCCGTGTCTGTGGTTCTTCTGTCACCGCCAGGGAAGTGGTAGAGGCCCCGTTGTCTGAGCCTGCCCACGAGACGAACAGTCCGTGAAGTGGGGAGTGAGGATTGAGAAAAAAGAAGAGAGACAAAGATGGGATCGGGAGGGCAGGCAATTCTAAGTAGACTGCCGCAGTTCTAAGTAGAATGCCTCAGTTCCAAGTAGAATGCCTCACCCCAAGTTTATTTTTGCAGCTTATATACTCTGGGCATCAAAAAGTAACAGAACTGTCTGCAATCTAGTAGTTACAATGTTTGCATGAACAAGGGCTTGTTTTCTGTCCAGCTCTGCACTTCCTGACCTTGTCTGGTTCTGTGTTCTCAAAGTAGCAAGTTTTGCCTTGCTGGGAGCACAAACCACTCCAGGAAGTCAAAGGTCCAACATTTCACAAAACAACACCAGCTAGCACTTCAGCACGCTTTCCCACACAGCGTGGAGCCACGGGTGGCGCGTAGGGGCCTCGCTGCGGGCAAGGAGACACACGCTGCCCACCCCGGCAGCGCCTTGAGGAGGCGGGCAGCAGGCGGGAGGCGGGGCGCTGGCGGAGCCGGCCAGCGGGGAGATGCTCGGGACCGGAGCAGCCGGGCAGCCTGGCGCGCGCTCACCATGCAGGCCGGGCGGCCGCTCTTGAGGCGCCGGGAGCCAGCTCCCAGCGTCTAGGGCCATACCAGCCTGAAAGCGCCCGATCCCTTCTGATGTGGGAAGCTAAGCAGGGTCGGGCCTGGTTAGTACTTGGATGTGAGACCGCCTGGGAATGCCGGGTGCTCTAATCTTTGCCCCAGGAACCTTGCCAGCGTTGGAGGGTGTGGGGGGGGGCGTTGGGGCTGGGGTAGAGGGGTGGGTGGCTCCACCGGGCACTACAACCTCCCTGCCCCCGCCTCACGCCAGGCCCATCGGCCCGGGCTCCCCCCACACCCACTACTCAGTCACCTCCCCTCCCACAAACCGTCAGCCCGCAGCTTTTCGACCGGCCCCCAACGCCCAAGCCCAGGTCTGCCTGCCCGCGCAGGCCTCCACCGGCCTTGGGTGGCTTTCCCCGGCCAAGGAAGTGCCCGTGCTTGGCACCTCGGGACCGAGCCCAGGGGATGACCATCGCTCTGCCTGCACCTGGGCCCCGAGACACAGGCTCGGGGTGTCCCCCGACCTTGGGCCAAGGAGAAGCCCTCCCGCCCCACAACACCGGGGGGCCTCCGTCTCCGCTGGCAGGAACCTCGTCCTTTCCGCCGTCCCCCTCCCTTCTCCCAGAAGAGCCCGGCGCCCTCCGTTCCCGCTTGCCGCGGTGGCACCGCCCACAGCAACAAAAGAGCCTGGACAAACAGGCAGAAGGAGGGAGCAACACACCTGCGCGCGTGGCGCGGGCCGGCGGGCTCCATGAGAGACCACCACAGGGGAGAAGCAGGCAGGCAGGCATGCACACAACCCGAACAAGCAGGGTGCGTGGGGCCGCTTCTCTCCTCCCGCAAGCGGGACTCTGTGGGGGGGGAGGGAGGGCTGGGAGCCCACCGGCAATCCGCGGACCCTGGAGGTCGGCCCCGGGGTCCCCGGTGACTGCCAGCGCCCGGGTAAGGCCTCCATAACGGAGCACAGCCCCGGGCACCACCGAACTCCGGTAGAGGAGCTGCCACTTCAAAACAGCCTCAGTGTGTCTGTCCCAGTCGGTGTCCCAGCCTGTGCGTCCGTCCTTCCTGCCCCCCAACTCCCAACCCCTGTCTGTCTGTCTTCTGGCACCGACAGGGAAGAGGTAGAGGCCCCGTGGAGCCACGGGTGGCGCGAAGGGGCCTTGCTGCGGGTATGCAGTAACACGCTGCCAACCCCAGCAGCGTCCTGAGGAGGCGGGCAGCAGGCGGGAGGCGGGGGGGGGTGGGCTGGCGGAGATGGCAAGCGGGGAGATGCTCGCCACCGAAGCAGCCCGGTATCTGGCGCGCGCTCACCATGCAGGCTGGGAGCCTGCTCTTGAGGCGCCGGGAGCCAGCTCCCAGCGTGTAGGGCCATACCAGCCTGAAGGCGCCCAATGTCGTCTGGTCTGGGAAGCTAAGCAGGGTCGGGCCTGTTTAGTACTTGGATGGGGTATTGCCTGGGAATACCGGGCTCTGTAGGCTTTTGCCCGCCACTCCTTTTGTGGCCGTCCCGCCCCTTGACCCTGGGCAGCCGGCCATCCCGCGGCAGGAACACATGCCAGCGTGGGGGAGGCAGGGGGGGGGACAGGAAGGGGGCAAGGGTAGAGCAGTGGGTGGCGCCACCGGGCACTACAACCTCGCTGCCCACGTCTCAGGCCAGGCAACTCGGCCCGGGCTCCCCCCCCACACTCTTCTTAGTCACCTCCCCTCCCATAAACCGTCAGCCCGCAGCCTTTCGACCCGCCCCCAACACCGACCCCAACGCCCAAGCCCAGGTCTGTCTGCGGGCGCAGGCCTCCACCGGCCTTGGGCGGCTTTCTGCGGCCAAGGACGTGCCCGTGCTTGGCACCTCGCGACCGAGCCAGGGGACGACCATCGCGCTGCCCGCACGTGGGCCCCGAGACACAGGCTCGGGGTGTCTCCCGACCCCGGGCCAAGGAGAAGCCCTCCCGCCCCACAACACCTGGGGCCTCCGACTCCGCTGGCAGGAACCGCGACCCCTCCGCCGCCCCCCTCCCTTCTCCCAGGAGAGCCCGGCGCCCTCCGTTCCCGCCGGCCGGCCGCGGTGGCCCGGCCCACAGCAACAAAAGAGCCTGGACAAACAGGCGGAAGGAGGGAGCAACACACCTGCGCGCGTGGCGCGGGCCCGCGGGCTGCGTGAGAGACCACCACAGGGGAAAAGCAGGCAGGCAGGCATGCACACAACCCTGACGAGGTGGGTGCCTGGGGCCGCTCCTCTCCTCCCGCAGGGGGGACCCCGGGCGGGCCTCGGAGCCCGGCGGCAATCCGCGGACTACAGAGGCCTGCCCCGGAGTCCCACGGTGACTGCCAGCGCCCGGGCACTGCCTCCATAACGGAGCCCAGCCCCGGGCACCACCGCACTCCGGTGGAGCAGCTGCCACTTCAACACAGCCTCAGTGCGTCTGTCCCAGTTGTTGTCCCAGCCTGTGCGTCCCTCCCTCCTCCCCACAAATCCCAACCCGTGTCTGTGGTTCTTCTGTCACCGTCAGGGAAGTGGTAGAGGCCCCGTTGTCCGAGCCTGCCCACGAGACGAACAGTCCGTGAAGTGGGGAGTGAGGATTGAGAAAAAAGAAGAGAGACAAAGATGGGATCGGGAGGGCAGGCAATTCTACGTAGACTGCCGCAGTTCTAAGTAGAATGCCTCAGTTCTAAGTAGAATGCCTCACCCCAAGTTTATTTTTGCAGCTTATATACTCTGGGCATCAAAAAGTAACAGAACTGTCTGCAATCTAGTAGTTACAATGTTTGCATGAACAAGGGCTTGTTTTCTGTCCAGCTCTGCACTTCCTGACCTTGTCTGGTTCTGTGTTCTCAAAGTAGCAAGTTTTGCCTTGCTGGGAGCACAAACCACTCCAGGAAGTCAAAGGTCCAACATTTCACAAAACAACACCAGCTAGCACTTCAGCACGCTTTCCCACACAGCGTGGAACCACGGGTGGCGCGTAGGGGCCTCGCTGCGGGCAAGGAGACACACGCTGCCCACCCCGGCAGCGCCTTGAGGAGGCGGGCAGCAGGCGGGAGGCGGGGCGCTGGCGGAGCCGGCCAGCGGGGAGATGCTCGGGACCGGAGCAGCCTGGCAGCCTGGCGCGCGCTCACCATGCAGGCCGGGCGGCCGCTCTTGAGGCGCCGGGAGCCAGCTCCCAGCGTCTAGGGCCATACCAGCCTGAAAGCGCCCGATCCCTTCTGATGTGGGAAGCTAAGCAGGGTCGGGCCTGGTTAGTACTTGGATGTGAGACCGCCTGGGAATGCCGGGTGCTCTAATCTTTGCCCCAGGAACCTTGCCAGCGTTGGAGGGTGTGGGGGGTAGGGCGTTGGGGCTGGGGTAGAGGGGTGGGTGGCTCCACCGGGCACTACAACCTCCCTGCCCCCGCCTCACGCCAGGCCCCTCGGCCCGGGCTCCCCCCACACCCACTACTCAGTCACCTCCCCTCCCACAAACCGTCAGCCCGCAGCTTTTCGACCGGCCCCCAACGCCCAAGCCCAGGTCTGCCTGCCCGCGCAGGCCTCCACCGGCCTTGGGTGGCTTTCCCCGGCCAAGGAAGTGCCCGTGCTTGGCACCTCGGGACCGAGCCCAGGGGATGACCATCGCTCTGCCTGCACCTGGGCCCCGAGACACAGGCTCGGGGTGTCCCCCGACCTTGGGCCAAGGAGAAGCCCTCCCGCCCCACAACACCGGGGGGCCTCCGTCTCCGCTGGCAGGAACCTCGTCCTTTCCGCCGTCCCCCTCCCTTCTCCCAGAAGAGCCCGGCGCCCTCCGTTCCCGCTTGCCGCTGTGGCCCCGCCCACAGCAACAAAAGAGCCTGGACAAACAGGCGGAAGGAGGGAGCAACACACCTGCGCGCGTGGCGCGGGCCGGCGGGCTCCATGAGAGACCACCACAGGGGAGAAGCAGGCAGGCAGGCATGCACACAACCCGAACAAGCAGGGTGCGTGGGGCCGCTTCTCTTCTCCCGCAAGCGGGACTCTGTGGGGGGGGAGGGAGGGCTGGGAGCCCACCGGCAATCCGCGGACCCTGGAGGTCGGCCCCGGGGTCCCCGGTGACTGCCAGCGCCCGGGTAAGGCCTCCATAACTGAGCACAGCCCCGGGCACCACCGAACTCCGGTAGAGGAGCTGCCACTTCAAAACAGCCTCAGTGTGTCTGTCCCAGTCGGTGTCCCAGCCTGTGCGTCCGTCCTTCCTGCCCCCCAACTCCCAACCCCTGTCTGTCTGTCTTCTGGCACCGACAGGGAAGAGGTAGAGGCCCCGTGGAGCCACGGGTGGCGCGAAGGGGCCTTGCTGCGGGTATGCAGTAACACGCTGCCAACCCCAGCAGCGTCCTGAGGAGGCGGGCAGCAGGCGGGAGGCGGGGGGCTGGCGGAGATGGCAAGCGGGGAGATGCTCGCCACCGAAGCAGCCCGGTATCTGGCGCGCGCTCACCATGCAGGCTGGGAGCCTGCTCTTGAGGCGCCGGGAGCCAGCTCCCAGCGTGTAGGGCCATACCAGCCTGAAGGCGCCCAATGTCGTCTGATCTGGGAAGCTAAGCAGGGTCGGGCCTGTTTAGTACTTGGATGGGGTATTGCCTGGGAATACCGGGCTCTGTAGGCTTTTGCCCGCCACTCCTTTTGTGGCCGTCCCGCCCCTTGACCCTGGGCAGCCGGCCATCCCGCGGCAGGAACACATGCCAGCGTGGGGGAGGCAGGGGGGGGGGACAGGAAGGGGGCAAGGGTAGAGGGGTGGGTGGCGCCACCGGGCACTACAACCTCGCTGCCCACGTCTCAGGCCAGGCCACTCGGCCCGGGCTCCCCCCCCACACTCTTCTTAGTCACCTCCCCTCCCATAAACCGTCAGCCCGCAGCCTTTCGACCCGCCCCCAACACCGACCCCAACGCCCAAGCCCAGGTCTGTCTGCGGGCGCAGGCCTCCACCGGCCTTGGGCGGCTTTCTGCGGCCAAGGACGTGCCCGTGCTTGGCACCTCGCGACCGAGCCAGGGGACGACCATCGCTCTGCCTGCACGTGGGCCCCGAGACACAGGCTCGGGGTGTCTCCCGACCCCGGGCCAAGGAGAAGCCCCCCCGCCCCACAACACCGGGGGCCTCCGACTCCGCTGGCAGGAACCGCGACCCCTCCGCCGCCCCCCTCCCTTCTCCCAGGAGAGCCCGGCGCCCTCCGTTCCCGCCGGCCGGCCGCGGTGGCCCGGCCCACAGCAACAAAAGAGCCTGGACAAACAGGCGGAAGGAGGGAGCAACACACCTGCGCGCGTGGCGCGGGCCCGCGGGCTGCGTGAGAGACCACCACAGGGGAAAAGCAGGCAGGCAGGCATGCACACAACCCTGACGAGGTGGGTGCCTGGGGCCGCTCCTCTCCTCCCGCAGGGGGGACCCCGGGCGGGCCTCGGAGCCCGGCGGCAATCCGCGGACTACAGAGGCTTGCCCCGGAGTCCCACGGTGACTGCCAGCGCCCGGGCACTGCCTCCATAACGGAGCCCAGCCCCGGGCACCACCGCACTCCGGTGGAGCAGCTGCCACTTCAACACAGCCTCAGTGCGTCTGTCCCAGTTGTTGTCCCAGCCTGTGCGTCCCTCCCTCCTCCCCACAAATCCCAACCCGTGTCTGTGGTTCTTCTGTCACCGCCAGGGAAGTGGTAGAGGCCCCGTTGTCCGAGCCTGCCCACGAGACGAACAGTCCGTGAAGTGGGGAGTGAGGATTGAGAAAAAAGAAGAGAGACAAAGATGGGATCGGGAGGGCAGGCAATTCTAAGTAGACTGCCGCAGTTCTAAGTAGAATGCCTCAGTTCCAAGTAGAATGCCTCACCCCAAGTTTATTTTTGCAGCTTATATACTCTGGGCATCAAAAAGTAACAGAACTGTCTGCAATCTAGTAGTTACAATGTTTGCATGAACAAGGGCTTGTTTTCTGTCCAGCTCTGCACTTCCTGACCTTGTCTGGTTCTGTGTTCTCAAAGTAGCAAGTTTTGCCTTGCTGGGAGCACAAACCACTCCAGGAAGTCAAAGGTCCAACATTTCACAAAACAACACCAGCTAGCACTTCAGCACGCTTTCCCACACAGCGTGGAGCCACGGGTGGCGCGTAGGGGCCTCGCTGCGGGCAAGGAGACACACGCTGCCCACCCCGGCAGCGCCTTGAGGAGGCGGGCAGCAGGCGGGAGGCGGGGCGCTGGCGGAGCCGGCCAGCGGGGAGATGCTCGGGACCGGAGCAGCCGGGCAGCCTGGCGCGCGCTCACCATGCAGGCCGGGCGGCCGCTCTTGAGGCGCCGGGAGCCAGCTCCCAGCGTCTAGGGCCATACCAGCCTGAAAGCGCCCGATCCCTTCTGATGTGGGAAGCTAAGCAGGGTCGGGCCTGGTTAGTACTTGGATGTGAGACCGCCTGGGAATGCCGGGTGCTCTAATCTTTGCCCCAGGAACCTTGCCAGCGTTGGAGGGTGTGGGGGGGGGCGTTGGGGCTGGGGTAGAGGGGTGGGTGGCTCCACCGGGCACTACAACCTCCCTGCCCCCGCCTCACGCCAGGCCCATCGGCCCGGGCTCCCCCCACACCCACTACTCAGTCACCTCCCCTCCCACAAACCGTCAGCCCGCAGCTTTTCGACCGGCCCCCAACGCCCAAGCCCAGGTCTGCCTGCCCGCGCAGGCCTCCACCGGCCTTGGGTGGCTTTCCCCGGCCAAGGAAGTGCCCGTGCTTGGCACCTCGGGACCGAGCCCAGGGGATGACCATCGCTCTGCCTGCACCTGGGCCCCGAGACACAGGCTCGGGGTGTCCCCCGACCTTGGGCCAAGGAGAAGCCCTCCCGCCCCACAACACCGGGGGGCCTCCGTCTCCGCTGGCAGGAACCTCGTCCTTTCCGCCGTCCCCCTCCCTTCTCCCAGAAGAGCCCGGCGCCCTCCGTTCCCGCTTGCCGCGGTGGCACCGCCCACAGCAACAAAAGAGCCTGGACAAACAGGCGGAAGGAGGGAGCAACACACCTGCGCGCGTGGCGCGGGCCGGCGGGCTCCATGAGAGACCACCACAGGGGAGAAGCAGGCAGGCAGGCATGCACACAACCCGAACAAGCAGGGTGCGTGGGGCCGCTTCTCTCCTCCCGCAAGCGGGACTCTGTGGGGGGGGAGGGAGGGCTGGGAGCCCACCGGCAATCCGCGGACCCTGGAGGTCGGCCCCGGGGTCCCCGGTGACTGCCAGCGCCCGGGTAAGGCCTCCATAACGGAGCACAGCCCCGGGCACCACCGAACTCCGGTAGAGGAGCTGCCACTTCAAAACAGCCTCAGTGTGTCTGTCCCAGTCGGTGTCCCAGCCTGTGCGTCCGTCCTTCCTGCCCCCCAACTCCCAACCCCTGTCTGTCTGTCTTCTGGCACCGACAGGGAAGAGGTAGAGGCCCCGTGGAGCCACGGGTGGCGCGAAGGGGCCTTGCTGCGGGTATGCAGTAACACGCTGCCAACCCCAGCAGCGTCCTGAGGAGGCGGGCAGCAGGCGGGAGGCGGGGGGGGGGTGGGCTGGCGGAGATGGCAAGCGGGGAGATGCTCGCCACCGAAGCAGCCCGGTATCTGGCGCGCGCTCACCATGCAGGCTGGGAGCCTGCTCTTGAGGCGCCGGGAGCCAGCTCCCAGCGTGTAGGGCCATACCAGCCTGAAGGCGCCCAATGTCGTCTGGTCTGGGAAGCTAAGCAGGGTCGGGCCTGTTTAGTACTTGGATGGGGTATTGCCTGGGAATACCGGGCTCTGTAGGCTTTTGCCCGCCACTCCTTTTGTGGCCGTCCCGCCCCTTGACCCTGGGCAGCCGGCCATCCCGCGGCAGGAACACATGCCAGCGTGGGGGAGGCAGGGGGGGGGACAGGAAGGGGGCAAGGGTAGAGCAGTGGGTGGCGCCACCGGGCACTACAACCTCGCTGCCCACGTCTCAGGCCAGGCAACTCGGCCCGGGCTCCCCCCCCACACTCTTCTTAGTCACCTCCCCTCCCATAAACCGTCAGCCCGCAGCCTTTCGACCCGCCCCCAACACCGACCCCAACGCCCAAGCCCAGGTCTGTCTGCGGGCGCAGGCCTCCACCGGCCTTGGGCGGCTTTCTGCGGCCAAGGACGTGCCCGTGCTTGGCACCTCGCGACCGAGCCAGGGGACGACCATCGCGCTGCCCGCACGTGGGCCCCGAGACACAGGCTCGGGGTGTCTCCCGACCCCGGGCCAAGGAGAAGCCCTCCCGCCCCACAACACCTGGGGCCTCCGACTCCGCTGGCAGGAACCGCGACCCCTCCGCCGCCCCCCTCCCTTCTCCCAGGAGAGCCCGGCGCCCTCCGTTCCCGCCGGCCGGCCGCGGTGGCCCGGCCCACAGCAACAAAAGAGCCTGGACAAACAGGCGGAAGGAGGGAGCAACACACCTGCGCGCGTGGCGCGGGCCCGCGGGCTGCGTGAGAGACCACCACAGGGGAAAAGCAGGCAGGCAGGCATGCACACAACCCTGACGAGGTGGGTGCCTGGGGCCGCTCCTCTCCTCCCGCAGGGGGGACCCCGGGCGGGCCTCGGAGCCCGGCGGCAATCCGCGGACTACAGAGGCCTGCCCCGGAGTCCCACGGTGACTGCCAGCGCCCGGGCACTGCCTCCATAACGGAGCCCAGCCCCGGGCACCACCGCACTCCGGTGGAGCAGCTGCCACTTCAACACAGCCTCAGTGCGTCTGTCCCAGTTGTTGTCCCAGCCTGTGCGTCCCTCCCTCCTCCCCACAAATCCCAACCCGTGTCTGTGGTTCTTCTGTCACCGTCAGGGAAGTGGTAGAGGCCCCGTTGTCCGAGCCTGCCCACGAGACGAACAGTCCGTGAAGTGGGGAGTGAGGATTGAGAAAAAAGAAGAGAGACAAAGATGGGATCGGGAGGGCAGGCAATTCTACGTAGACTGCCGCAGTTCTAAGTAGAATGCCTCAGTTCTAAGTAGAATGCCTCACCCCAAGTTTATTTTTGCAGCTTATATACTCTGGGCATCAAAAAGTAACAGAACTGTCTGCAATCTAGTAGTTACAATGTTTGCATGAACAAGGGCTTGTTTTCTGTCCAGCTCTGCACTTCCTGACCTTGTCTGGTTCTGTGTTCTCAAAGTAGCAAGTTTTGCCTTGCTGGGAGCACAAACCACTCCAGGAAGTCAAAGGTCCAACATTTCACAAAACAACACCAGCTAGCACTTCAGCACGCTTTCCCACACAGCGTGGAACCACGGGTGGCGCGTAGGGGCCTCGCTGCGGGCAAGGAGACACACGCTGCCCACCCCGGCAGCGCCTTGAGGAGGCGGGCAGCAGGCGGGAGGCGGGGCGCTGGCGGAGCCGGCCAGCGGGGAGATGCTCGGGACCGGAGCAGCCTGGCAGCCTGGCGCGCGCTCACCATGCAGGCCGGGCGGCCGCTCTTGAGGCGCCGGGAGCCAGCTCCCAGCGTCTAGGGCCATACCAGCCTGAAAGCGCCCGATCCCTTCTGATGTGGGAAGCTAAGCAGGGTCGGGCCTGGTTAGTACTTGGATGTGAGACCGCCTGGGAATGCCGGGTGCTCTAATCTTTGCCCCAGGAACCTTGCCAGCGTTGGAGGGTGTGGGGGGTAGGGAGTTGGGGCTGGGGTAGAGGGGTGGGTGGCTCCACCGGGCACTACAACCTCCCTGCCCCCGCCTCACGCCAGGCCCCTCGGCCCGGGCTCCCCCCACACCCACTACTCAGTCACCTCCCCTCCCACAAACCGTCAGCCCGCAGCTTTTCGACCGGCCCCCAACGCCCAAGCCCAGGTCTGCCTGCCCGCGCAGGCCTCCACCGGCCTTGGGTGGCTTTCCCCGGCCAAGGAAGTGCCCGTGCTTGGCACCTCGGGACCGAGCCCAGGGGATGACCATCGCTCTGCCTGCACCTGGGCCCCGAGACACAGGCTCGGGGTGTCCCCCGACCTTGGGCCAAGGAGAAGCCCTCCCGCCCCACATCACCGGGGGGCCTCCGTCTCCGCTGGCAGGAACCTCGTCCTTTCCGCCGTCCCCCTCCCTTCTCCCAGAAGAGCCCGGCGCCCTCCGTTCCCGCTTGCCGCGGTGGCCCCGCCCACAGCAACAAAAGAGCCTGGACAAACAGGCGGAAGGAGGGAGCAACACACCTGCGCGCGTGGCGCGGGCCGGCGGGCTCCATGAGAGACCACCACAGGGGAGAAGCAGGCAGGCAGGCATGCACACAACCCGAACAAGCAGGGTGCGTGGGGCCGCTTCTCTCCTCCCGCAAGCGGGACTCTGTGGGGGGGGAGGGAGGGCTGGGAGCCCACCGGCAATCCGCGGACCCTGGAGGTCGGCCCCGGGGTCCCCGGTGACTGCCAGCGCCCGGGTAAGGCCTCCATAACGGAGCACAGCCCCGGGCACCACCGAACTCCGGTAGAGGAGCTGCCACTTCAAAACAGCCTCAGTGTGTCTGTCCCAGTCGGTGTCCCAGCCTGTGCGTCCGTCCTTCCTGCCCCCCAACTCCCAACCCCTGTCTGTCTGTCTTCTGGCACCGACAGGGAAGAGGTAGAGGCCCCGTGGAGCCACGGGTGGCGCGAAGGGGCCTTGCTGCGGGTATGCAGTAACACGCTGCCAACTCCAGCAGCGTCCTGAGGAGGCGGGCAGCAGGCGGGAGGCGGGGGGGGGGGGGGGGGCTGGCGGAGATGGCAAGCGGGGAGATGCTCGCCACCGAAGCAGCCCGGTATCTGGCGCGCGCTCACCATGCAGGCTGGGAGCCTGCTCTTGAGGCGCCGGGAGCCAGCTCCCAGCGTGTAGGGCCATACCAGCCTGAAGGCGCCCAATGTCGTCTGGTCTGGGAAGCTAAGCAGGGTCGGGCCTGTTTAGTACTTGGATGGGGTATTGCCTGGGAATACCGGGCTCTGTAGGCTTTTGCCCGCCACTCCTTTTGTGGCCGTCCCGCCCCTTGACCCTGGGCAGCCGGCCATCCCGCGGCAGGAACACATGCCAGCGTGGGGGAAGCAGGGGGGGGGGACAGGAAGGGGGCAAGGGTAGAGGGGTGGGTGGCGCCACCGGGCACTACAACCTCGCTGCCCACGTCTCAGGCCAGGCAACTCGGCCCGGGCTCCCCCCCCACACTCTTCTTAGTCACCTCCCCTCCCATAAACCGTCAGCCCGCAGCCTTTCGACCCGCCCCCAACACCGACCCCAACGCCCAAGCCCAGGTCTGTCTGCGGGCGCAGGCCTCCACCGGCCTTGGGCGGCTTTCTGCGGCCAAGGACGTGCCCGTGCTTGGCACCTCGCGACCGAGCCAGGGGACGACCATCGCTCTGCCTGCACGTGGGCCCCGAGACACAGGCTCGGGGTGTCTCCCGACCCCGGGCCAAGGAGAAGCCCTCCCGCCCCACAACACCTGGGGCCTCCGACTCCGCTGGCAGGAACCGCGACCCCTTCGCCGCCCCCCTCCCTTCTCCCAGGAGAGCCCGGCGCCCTCCTTTCCCGCCGGCCGGCCGCGGTGGCCCGGCCCACAGCAACAAAAGAGCCTGGACAAACAGGCGGAAGGAGGGAGCAACACACCTGCGCGCGTGGCGCGGGCCCGCGGGCTGCGTGAGAGACCACCACAGGGGAAAAGCAGGCAGGCAGGCATGCACACAACCCTGACGAGGTGGGTGCCTGGGGCCGCTCCTCTCCTCCCGCAGGGGGGACCCCGGGCGGGCCTCGGAGCCCGGCGGCAATCCGCGGACTACAGAGGCCTGCCCCGGAGTCCCACGGTGACTGCCAGCGCCCGGGCACTGCCTCCATAACGGAGCCCAGCCCCGGGCACCACCGCACTCCGGTGGAGCAGCTGCCACTTCAACACAGCCTCAGTGCGTCTGTCCCAGTTGTTGTCCCAGCCTGTGCGTCCCTCCCTCCTCCCCACAAATCCCAACCCGTGTCTGTGGTTCTTCTGTCACCCCAGGGAAGTGGTAGAGGCCCCGTTGTCCGAGCCTGCCCACGAGACGAACAGTCCGTGAAGTGGGGAGTGAGGATTGAGAAAAAAGAAGAGAGACAAAGATGGGATCGGGAGGGCAGGCAATTCTAAGTAGACTGCCGCAGTTCTAAGTAGAATGCCTCAGTTCCAAGTAGAATGCCTCACCCCAAGTTTATTTTTGCAGCTTATATACTCTGGGCATCAAAAAGTAACAGAACTGTCTGCAATCTAGTAGTTACAATGTTTGCATGAACAAGGGCTTGTTTTCTGTCCAGCTCTGCACTTCCTGACCTTGTCTGGTTCTGTGTTCTCAAAGTAGCAAGTTTTGCCTTGCTGGGAGCACAAACCACTCCAGGAAGTCAAAGGTCCAACATTTCACAAAACAACACCAGCTAGCACTTCAGCACGCTTTCCCACACAGCGTGGAGCCACGGGTGGCGCGTAGGGGCCTCGCTGCGGGCAAGGAGACACACGCTGCCCACCCCGGCAGCGCCTTGAGGAGGCGGGCAGCAGGCGGGAGGCGGGGCGCTGGCGGAGCCGGCCAGCGGGGAGATGCTCGGGACCGGAGCAGCCCGGCAGCCTGGCGCGCGCTCACCATGCAGGCCGGGCGGCCGCTCTTGAGGCGCCGGGAGCCAGCTCCCAGCGTCTAGGGCCATACCAGCCTGAAAGCGCCCGATCCCTTCTGATGTGGGAAGCTAAGCAGGGTCGGGCCTGGTTAGTACTTGGATGTGAGACCGCCTGAGAATGCCGGGTGCTCTTATCTTTGCCCCAGGAACCTTGCCAGCGTTGGAGGGTGTGGGGGGGGCGTTGGGGCTGGGGTAGAGGGGTGGGTGGCTCCACCGGGCACTACAACCTCCCTGCCCCCGCCTCACGCCAGGCCCCTCGGCCCGGGCTCCCCCCACACCCACTACTCAGTCACCTCCCCTCCCACAAACCGTCAGCCCGCAGCTTTTCGACCGGCCCCCAACGCCCAAGCCCAGGTCTGCCTGCCCGCGCAGGCCTCCACCGGCCTTGGGTGGCTTTCCCCGGCCAAGGAAGTGCCCGTGCTTGGCACCTCGGGACCGAGCCCAGGGGATGACCATCGCTCTGCCTGCACCTGGGCCCCGAGACACAGGCTCGGGGTGTCCCCCGACCTTGGGCCAAGGAGAAGCCCTCCCGCCCCACAACACCGGGGGGGCCTCCGTCTCCGCTGGCAGGAACCTCGTCCTTTCCGCCGTCCCCCTCCCTTCTCCCAGAAGAGCCCGGCGCCCTCCGTTCCCGCTTGCCGCGGTGGCCCCGCCCACAGCAACAAAAGAGCCTGGACAAACAGGCGGAAGGAGGGAGCAACACACCTGCGCGCGTGGCGCGGGCCGGCGGGCTCCATGAGAGACCACCACAGGGGAGAAGCAGGCAGGCAGGCATGCACACAACCCGAACAAGCAGGGTGCGTGGGGCCGCTTCTCTCCTCCCGCAAGCGGGACTCTGTGGGGGGGGAGGGAGGGCTGGGAGCCCACCGGCAATCCGCGGACCCTGGAGGTCGGCCCCGGGGTCCCCGGTGACTGCCAGCGCCCGGGTAAGGCCTCCATAACGGAGCACAGCCCCGGGCACCACCGAACTCCGGTAGAGGAGCTGCCACTTCAAAACAGCCTCAGTGTGTCTGTCCCAGTCGGTGTCCCAGCCTGTGCGTCCGTCCTTCCTGCCCCCCAACTCCCAACCCCTGTCTGTCTGTCTTCTGGCACCGACAGGGAAGAGGTAGAGGCCCCGTGGAGCCACGGGTGGCGCGAAGGGGCCTTGCTGCGGGTATGCAGTAACACGCTGCCAACCCCAGCAGCGTCCTGAGGAGGCGGGCAGCAGGCGGGAGGCGGGGGGCTGGCGGAGATGGCAAGCGGGGAGATGCTCGCCACCGAAGCAGCCCGGTATCTGGCGCGCGCTCACCATGCAGGCTGGGAGCCTGCTCTTGAGGCGCCGGGAGCCAGCTCCCAGCGTGTAGGGCCATACCAGCCTGAAGGCGCCCAATGTCGTCTGATCTGGGAAGCTAAGCAGGGTCGGGCCTGTTTAGTACTTGGATGGGGTATTGCCTGGGAATACCGGGCTCTGTAGGCTTTTGCCCGCCACTCCTTTTGTGGCCGTCCCGCCCCTTGACCCTGGGCAGCCGGCCATCCCGCGGCAGGAACACATGCCAGCGTGGGGGAGGCAGGGGGGGGGGACAGGAAGGGGGCAAGGGTAGAGGGGTGGGTGGCGCCACCGGGCACTACAACCTCGCTGCCCACGTCTCAGGCCAGGCCACTCGGCCCGGGCTCCCCCCCCACACTCTTCTTAGTCACCTCCCCTCCCATAAACCGTCAGCCCGCAGCCTTTCGACCCGCCCCCAACACCGACCCCAACGCCCAAGCCCAGGTCTGTCTGCGGGCGCAGGCCTCCACCGGCCTTGGGCGGCTTTCTGCGGCCAAGGACGTGCCCGTGCTTGGCACCTCGCGACCGAGCCAGGGGACGACCATCGCTCTGCCTGCACGTGGGCCCCGAGACACAGGCTCGGGGTGTCTCCCGACCCCGGGCCAAGGAGAAGCCCCCCCGCCCCACAACACCGGGGGCCTCCGACTCCGCTGGCAGGAACCGCGACCCCTCCGCCGCCCCCCTCCCTTCTCCCAGGAGAGCCCGGCGCCCTCCGTTCCCGCCGGCCGGCCGCGGTGGCCCGGCCCACAGCAACAAAAGAGCCTGGACAAACAGGCGGAAGGAGGGAGCAACACACCTGCGCGCGTGGCGCGGGCCCGCGGGCTGCGTGAGAGACCACCACAGGGGAAAAGCAGGCAGGCAGGCATGCACACAACCCTGACGAGGTGGGTGCCTGGGGCCGCTCCTCTCCTCCCGCAGGGGGGACCCCGGGCGGGCCTCGGAGCCCGGCGGCAATCCGCGGACTACAGAGGCTTGCCCCGGAGTCCCATGGTGACTGCCAGCGCCCGGGCACTGCCTCCATAACGGAGCCCAGCCCCGGGCACCACCGCACTCCGGTGGAGCAGCTGCCACTTCAACACAGCCTCAGTGCGTCTGTCCCAGTTGTTGTCCCAGCCTGTGCGTCCCTCCCTCCTCCCCACAAATCCCAACCCGTGTCTGTGGTTCTTCTGTCACCGCCAGGGAAGTGGTAGAGGCCCCGTTGTCTGAGCCTGCCCACGAGACGAACAGTCCGTGAAGTGGGGAGTGAGGATTGAGAAAAAAGAAGAGAGACAAAGATGGGATCGGGAGGGCAGGCAATTCTAAGTAGACTGCCGCAGTTCTAAGTAGAATGCCTCAGTTCCAAGTAGAATGCCTCACCCCAAGTTTATTTTTGCAGCTTATATACTCTGGGCATCAAAAAGTAACAGAACTGTCTGCAATCTAGTAGTTACAATGTTTGCATGAACAAGGGCTTGTTTTCTGTCCAGCTCTGCACTTCCTGACCTTGTCTGGTTCTGTGTTCTCAAAGTAGCAAGTTTTGCCTTGCTGGGAGCACAAACCACTCCAGGAAGTCAAAGGTCCAACATTTCACAAAACAACACCAGCTAGCACTTCAGCACGCTTTCCCACACAGCGTGGAGCCACGGGTGGCGCGTAGGGGCCTCGCTGCGGGCAAGGAGACACACGCTGCCCACCCCGGCAGCGCCTTGAGGAGGCGGGCAGCAGGCGGGAGGCGGGGCGCTGGCGGAGCCGGCCAGCGGGGAGATGCTCGGGACCGGAGCAGCCGGGCAGCCTGGCGCGCGCTCACCATGCAGGCCGGGCGGCCGCTCTTGAGGCGCCGGGAGCCAGCTCCCAGCGTCTAGGGCCATACCAGCCTGAAAGCGCCCGATCCCTTCTGATGTGGGAAGCTAAGCAGGGTCGGGCCTGGTTAGTACTTGGATGTGAGACCGCCTGGGAATGCCGGGTGCTCTAATCTTTGCCCCAGGAACCTTGCCAGCGTTGGAGGGTGTGGGGGGGGGCGTTGGGGCTGGGGTAGAGGGGTGGGTGGCTCCACCGGGCACTACAACCTCCCTGCCCCCGCCTCACGCCAGGCCCATCGGCCCGGGCTCCCCCCACACCCACTACTCAGTCACCTCCCCTCCCACAAACCGTCAGCCCGCAGCTTTTCGACCGGCCCCCAACGCCCAAGCCCAGGTCTGCCTGCCCGCGCAGGCCTCCACCGGCCTTGGGTGGCTTTCCCCGGCCAAGGAAGTGCCCGTGCTTGGCACCTCGGGACCGAGCCCAGGGGATGACCATCGCTCTGCCTGCACCTGGGCCCCGAGACACAGGCTCGGGGTGTCCCCCGACCTTGGGCCAAGGAGAAGCCCTCCCGCCCCACAACACCGGGGGGCCTCCGTCTCCGCTGGCAGGAACCTCGTCCTTTCCGCCGTCCCCCTCCCTTCTCCCAGAAGAGCCCGGCGCCCTCCGTTCCCGCTTGCCGCGGTGGCACCGCCCACAGCAACAAAAGAGCCTGGACAAACAGGCAGAAGGAGGGAGCAACACACCTGCGCGCGTGGCGCGGGCCGGCGGGCTCCATGAGAGACCACCACAGGGGAGAAGCAGGCAGGCAGGCATGCACACAACCCGAACAAGCAGGGTGCGTGGGGCCGCTTCTCTCCTCCCGCAAGCGGGACTCTGTGGGGGGGGAGGGAGGGCTGGGAGCCCACCGGCAATCCGCGGACCCTGGAGGTCGGCCCCGGGGTCCCCGGTGACTGCCAGCGCCCGGGTAAGGCCTCCATAACGGAGCACAGCCCCGGGCACCACCGAACTCCGGTAGAGGAGCTGCCACTTCAAAACAGCCTCAGTGTGTCTGTCCCAGTCGGTGTCCCAGCCTGTGCGTCCGTCCTTCCTGCCCCCCAACTCCCAACCCCTGTCTGTCTGTCTTCTGGCACCGACAGGGAAGAGGTAGAGGCCCCGTGGAGCCACGGGTGGCGCGAAGGGGCCTTGCTGCGGGTATGCAGTAACACGCTGCCAACCCCAGCAGCGTCCTGAGGAGGCGGGCAGCAGGCGGGAGGCGGGGGGGGGTGGGCTGGCGGAGATGGCAAGCGGGGAGATGCTCGCCACCGAAGCAGCCCGGTATCTGGCGCGCGCTCACCATGCAGGCTGGGAGCCTGCTCTTGAGGCGCCGGGAGCCAGCTCCCAGCGTGTAGGGCCATACCAGCCTGAAGGCGCCCAATGTCGTCTGGTCTGGGAAGCTAAGCAGGGTCGGGCCTGTTTAGTACTTGGATGGGGTATTGCCTGGGAATACCGGGCTCTGTAGGCTTTTGCCCGCCACTCCTTTTGTGGCCGTCCCGCCCCTTGACCCTGGGCAGCCGGCCATCCCGCGGCAGGAACACATGCCAGCGTGGGGGAGGCAGGGGGGGGGACAGGAAGGGGGCAAGGGTAGAGCAGTGGGTGGCGCCACCGGGCACTACAACCTCGCTGCCCACGTCTCAGGCCAGGCAACTCGGCCCGGGCTCCCCCCCCACACTCTTCTTAGTCACCTCCCCTCCCATAAACCGTCAGCCCGCAGCCTTTCGACCCGCCCCCAACACCGACCCCAACGCCCAAGCCCAGGTCTGTCTGCGGGCGCAGGCCTCCACCGGCCTTGGGCGGCTTTCTGCGGCCAAGGACGTGCCCGTGCTTGGCACCTCGCGACCGAGCCAGGGGACGACCATCGCGCTGCCCGCACGTGGGCCCCGAGACACAGGCTCGGGGTGTCTCCCGACCCCGGGCCAAGGAGAAGCCCTCCCGCCCCACAACACCTGGGGCCTCCGACTCCGCTGGCAGGAACCGCGACCCCTCCGCCGCCCCCCTCCCTTCTCCCAGGAGAGCCCGGCGCCCTCCGTTCCCGCCGGCCGGCCGCGGTGGCCCGGCCCACAGCAACAAAAGAGCCTGGACAAACAGGCGGAAGGAGGGAGCAACACACCTGCGCGCGTGGCGCGGGCCCGCGGGCTGCGTGAGAGACCACCACAGGGGAAAAGCAGGCAGGCAGGCATGCACACAACCCTGACGAGGTGGGTGCCTGGGGCCGCTCCTCTCCTCCCGCAGGGGGGACCCCGGGCGGGCCTCGGAGCCCGGCGGCAATCCGCGGACTACAGAGGCCTGCCCCGGAGTCCCACGGTGACTGCCAGCGCCCGGGCACTGCCTCCATAACGGAGCCCAGCCCCGGGCACCACCGCACTCCGGTGGAGCAGCTGCCACTTCAACACAGCCTCAGTGCGTCTGTCCCAGTTGTTGTCCCAGCCTGTGCGTCCCTCCCTCCTCCCCACAAATCCCAACCCGTGTCTGTGGTTCTTCTGTCACCGTCAGGGAAGTGGTAGAGGCCCCGTTGTCCGAGCCTGCCCACGAGACGAACAGTCCGTGAAGTGGGGAGTGAGGATTGAGAAAAAAGAAGAGAGACAAAGATGGGATCGGGAGGGCAGGCAATTCTACGTAGACTGCCGCAGTTCTAAGTAGAATGCCTCAGTTCTAAGTAGAATGCCTCACCCCAAGTTTATTTTTGCAGCTTATATACTCTGGGCATCAAAAAGTAACAGAACTGTCTGCAATCTAGTAGTTACAATGTTTGCATGAACAAGGGCTTGTTTTCTGTCCAGCTCTGCACTTCCTGACCTTGTCTGGTTCTGTGTTCTCAAAGTAGCAAGTTTTGCCTTGCTGGGAGCACAAACCACTCCAGGAAGTCAAAGGTCCAACATTTCACAAAACAACACCAGCTAGCACTTCAGCACGCTTTCCCACACAGCGTGGAACCACGGGTGGCGCGTAGGGGCCTCGCTGCGGGCAAGGAGACACACGCTGCCCACCCCGGCAGCGCCTTGAGGAGGCGGGCAGCAGGCGGGAGGCGGGGCGCTGGCGGAGCCGGCCAGCGGGGAGATGCTCGGGACCGGAGCAGCCTGGCAGCCTGGCGCGCGCTCACCATGCAGGCCGGGCGGCCGCTCTTGAGGCGCCGGGAGCCAGCTCCCAGCGTCTAGGGCCATACCAGCCTGAAAGCGCCCGATCCCTTCTGATGTGGGAAGCTAAGCAGGGTCGGGCCTGGTTAGTACTTGGATGTGAGACCGCCTGGGAATGCCGGGTGCTCTAATCTTTGCCCCAGGAACCTTGCCAGCGTTGGAGGGTGTGGGGGGTAGGGCGTTGGGGCTGGGGTAGAGGGGTGGGTGGCTCCACCGGGCACTACAACCTCCCTGCCCCCGCCTCACGCCAGGCCCCTCGGCCCGGGCTCCCCCCACACCCACTACTCAGTCACCTCCCCTCCCACAAACCGTCAGCCCGCAGCTTTTCGACCGGCCCCCAACGCCCAAGCCCAGGTCTGCCTGCCCGCGCAGGCCTCCACCGGCCTTGGGTGGCTTTCCCCGGCCAAGGAAGTGCCCGTGCTTGGCACCTCGGGACCGAGCCCAGGGGATGACCATCGCTCTGCCTGCACCTGGGCCCCGAGACACAGGCTCGGGGTGTCCCCCGACCTTGGGCCAAGGAGAAGCCCTCCCGCCCCACAACACCGGGGGGCCTCCGTCTCCGCTGGCAGGAACCTCGTCCTTTCCGCCGTCCCCCTCCCTTCTCCCAGAAGAGCCCGGCGCCCTCCGTTCCCGCTTGCCGCTGTGGCCCCGCCCACAGCAACAAAAGAGCCTGGACAAACAGGCGGAAGGAGGGAGCAACACACCTGCGCGCGTGGCGCGGGCCGGCGGGCTCCATGAGAGACCACCACAGGGGAGAAGCAGGCAGGCAGGCATGCACACAACCCGAACAAGCAGGGTGCGTGGGGCCGCTTCTCTTCTCCCGCAAGCGGGACTCTGTGGGGGGGGAGGGAGGGCTGGGAGCCCACCGGCAATCCGCGGACCCTGGAGGTCGGCCCCGGGGTCCCCGGTGACTGCCAGCGCCCGGGTAAGGCCTCCATAACTGAGCACAGCCCCGGGCACCACCGAACTCCGGTAGAGGAGCTGCCACTTCAAAACAGCCTCAGTGTGTCTGTCCCAGTCGGTGTCCCAGCCTGTGCGTCCGTCCTTCCTGCCCCCCAACTCCCAACCCCTGTCTGTCTGTCTTCTGGCACCGACAGGGAAGAGGTAGAGGCCCCGTGGAGCCACGGGTGGCGCGAAGGGGCCTTGCTGCGGGTATGCAGTAACACGCTGCCAACCCCAGCAGCGTCCTGAGGAGGCGGGCAGCAGGCGGGAGGCGGGGGGCTGGCGGAGATGGCAAGCGGGGAGATGCTCGCCACCGAAGCAGCCCGGTATCTGGCGCGCGCTCACCATGCAGGCTGGGAGCCTGCTCTTGAGGCGCCGGGAGCCAGCTCCCAGCGTGTAGGGCCATACCAGCCTGAAGGCGCCCAATGTCGTCTGATCTGGGAAGCTAAGCAGGGTCGGGCCTGTTTAGTACTTGGATGGGGTATTGCCTGGGAATACCGGGCTCTGTAGGCTTTTGCCCGCCACTCCTTTTGTGGCCGTCCCGCCCCTTGACCCTGGGCAGCCGGCCATCCCGCGGCAGGAACACATGCCAGCGTGGGGGAGGCAGGGGGGGGGGACAGGAAGGGGGCAAGGGTAGAGGGGTGGGTGGCGCCACCGGGCACTACAACCTCGCTGCCCACGTCTCAGGCCAGGCCACTCGGCCCGGGCTCCCCCCCCACACTCTTCTTAGTCACCTCCCCTCCCATAAACCGTCAGCCCGCAGCCTTTCGACCCGCCCCCAACACCGACCCCAACGCCCAAGCCCAGGTCTGTCTGCGGGCGCAGGCCTCCACCGGCCTTGGGCGGCTTTCTGCGGCCAAGGACGTGCCCGTGCTTGGCACCTCGCGACCGAGCCAGGGGACGACCATCGCTCTGCCTGCACGTGGGCCCCGAGACACAGGCTCGGGGTGTCTCCCGACCCCGGGCCAAGGAGAAGCCCCCCCGCCCCACAACACCGGGGGCCTCCGACTCCGCTGGCAGGAACCGCGACCCCTCCGCCGCCCCCCTCCCTTCTCCCAGGAGAGCCCGGCGCCCTCCGTTCCCGCCGGCCGGCCGCGGTGGCCCGGCCCACAGCAACAAAAGAGCCTGGACAAACAGGCGGAAGGAGGGAGCAACACACCTGCGCGCGTGGCGCGGGCCCGCGGGCTGCGTGAGAGACCACCACAGGGGAAAAGCAGGCAGGCAGGCATGCACACAACCCTGACGAGGTGGGTGCCTGGGGCCGCTCCTCTCCTCCCGCAGGGGGGACCCCGGGCGGGCCTCGGAGCCCGGCGGCAATCCGCGGACTACAGAGGCTTGCCCCGGAGTCCCACGGTGACTGCCAGCGCCCGGGCACTGCCTCCATAACGGAGCCCAGCCCCGGGCACCACCGCACTCCGGTGGAGCAGCTGCCACTTCAACACAGCCTCAGTGCGTCTGTCCCAGTTGTTGTCCCAGCCTGTGCGTCCCTCCCTCCTCCCCACAAATCCCAACCCGTGTCTGTGGTTCTTCTGTCACCGCCAGGGAAGTGGTAGAGGCCCCGTTGTCCGAGCCTGCCCACGAGACGAACAGTCCGTGAAGTGGGGAGTGAGGATTGAGAAAAAAGAAGAGAGACAAAGATGGGATCGGGAGGGCAGGCAATTCTAAGTAGACTGCCGCAGTTCTAAGTAGAATGCCTCAGTTCCAAGTAGAATGCCTCACCCCAAGTTTATTTTTGCAGCTTATATACTCTGGGCATCAAAAAGTAACAGAACTGTCTGCAATCTAGTAGTTACAATGTTTGCATGAACAAGGGCTTGTTTTCTGTCCAGCTCTGCACTTCCTGACCTTGTCTGGTTCTGTGTTCTCAAAGTAGCAAGTTTTGCCTTGCTGGGAGCACAAACCACTCCAGGAAGTCAAAGGTCCAACATTTCACAAAACAACACCAGCTAGCACTTCAGCACGCTTTCCCACACAGCGTGGAGCCACGGGTGGCGCGTAGGGGCCTCGCTGCGGGCAAGGAGACACACGCTGCCCACCCCGGCAGCGCCTTGAGGAGGCGGGCAGCAGGCGGGAGGCGGGGCGCTGGCGGAGCCGGCCAGCGGGGAGATGCTCGGGACCGGAGCAGCCGGGCAGCCTGGCGCGCGCTCACCATGCAGGCCGGGCGGCCGCTCTTGAGGCGCCGGGAGCCAGCTCCCAGCG
Organism: Rhinolophus hipposideros; assembly: GCF_964194185.1. Taxonomy (NCBI): domain Eukaryota; kingdom Metazoa; phylum Chordata; class Mammalia; order Chiroptera; family Rhinolophidae; genus Rhinolophus; species Rhinolophus hipposideros. The sequence continues at coordinate 21,004 of NW_027668947.1, read as the reverse complement.
TCTAGGGCCATACCAGCCTGAAAGCGCCCGATCCCTTCTGATGTGGGAAGCTAAGCAGGGTCGGGCCTGGTTAGTACTTGGATGTGAGACCGCCTGGGAATGCCGGGTGCTCTAATCTTTGCCCCAGGAACCTTGCCAGCGTTGGAGGGTGTGGGGGGGGGCGTTGGGGCTGGGGTAGAGGGGTGGGTGGCTCCACCGGGCACTACAACCTCCCTGCCCCCGCCTCACGCCAGGCCCATCGGCCCGGGCTCCCCCCACACCCACTACTCAGTCACCTCCCCTCCCACAAACCGTCAGCCCGCAGCTTTTCGACCGGCCCCCAACGCCCAAGCCCAGGTCTGCCTGCCCGCGCAGGCCTCCACCGGCCTTGGGTGGCTTTCCCCGGCCAAGGAAGTGCCCGTGCTTGGCACCTCGGGACCGAGCCCAGGGGATGACCATCGCTCTGCCTGCACCTGGGCCCCGAGACACAGGCTCGGGGTGTCCCCCGACCTTGGGCCAAGGAGAAGCCCTCCCGCCCCACAACACCGGGGGGCCTCCGTCTCCGCTGGCAGGAACCTCGTCCTTTCCGCCGTCCCCCTCCCTTCTCCCAGAAGAGCCCGGCGCCCTCCGTTCCCGCTTGCCGCGGTGGCACCGCCCACAGCAACAAAAGAGCCTGGACAAACAGGCGGAAGGAGGGAGCAACACACCTGCGCGCGTGGCGCGGGCCGGCGGGCTCCATGAGAGACCACCACAGGGGAGAAGCAGGCAGGCAGGCATGCACACAACCCGAACAAGCAGGGTGCGTGGGGCCGCTTCTCTCCTCCCGCAAGCGGGACTCTGTGGGGGGGGAGGGAGGGCTGGGAGCCCACCGGCAATCCGCGGACCCTGGAGGTCGGCCCCGGGGTCCCCGGTGACTGCCAGCGCCCGGGTAAGGCCTCCATAACGGAGCACAGCCCCGGGCACCACCGAACTCCGGTAGAGGAGCTGCCACTTCAAAACAGCCTCAGTGTGTCTGTCCCAGTCGGTGTCCCAGCCTGTGCGTCCGTCCTTCCTGCCCCCCAACTCCCAACCCCTGTCTGTCTGTCTTCTGGCACCGACAGGGAAGAGGTAGAGGCCCCGTGGAGCCACGGGTGGCGCGAAGGGGCCTTGCTGCGGGTATGCAGTAACACGCTGCCAACCCCAGCAGCGTCCTGAGGAGGCGGGCAGCAGGCGGGAGGCGGGGGGGGGGTGGGCTGGCGGAGATGGCAAGCGGGGAGATGCTCGCCACCGAAGCAGCCCGGTATCTGGCGCGCGCTCACCATGCAGGCTGGGAGCCTGCTCTTGAGGCGCCGGGAGCCAGCTCCCAGCGTGTAGGGCCATACCAGCCTGAAGGCGCCCAATGTCGTCTGGTCTGGGAAGCTAAGCAGGGTCGGGCCTGTTTAGTACTTGGATGGGGTATTGCCTGGGAATACCGGGCTCTGTAGGCTTTTGCCCGCCACTCCTTTTGTGGCCGTCCCGCCCCTTGACCCTGGGCAGCCGGCCATCCCGCGGCAGGAACACATGCCAGCGTGGGGGAGGCAGGGGGGGGGACAGGAAGGGGGCAAGGGTAGAGCAGTGGGTGGCGCCACCGGGCACTACAACCTCGCTGCCCACGTCTCAGGCCAGGCAACTCGGCCCGGGCTCCCCCCCCACACTCTTCTTAGTCACCTCCCCTCCCATAAACCGTCAGCCCGCAGCCTTTCGACCCGCCCCCAACACCGACCCCAACGCCCAAGCCCAGGTCTGTCTGCGGGCGCAGGCCTCCACCGGCCTTGGGCGGCTTTCTGCGGCCAAGGACGTGCCCGTGCTTGGCACCTCGCGACCGAGCCAGGGGACGACCATCGCGCTGCCCGCACGTGGGCCCCGAGACACAGGCTCGGGGTGTCTCCCGACCCCGGGCCAAGGAGAAGCCCTCCCGCCCCACAACACCTGGGGCCTCCGACTCCGCTGGCAGGAACCGCGACCCCTCCGCCGCCCCCCTCCCTTCTCCCAGGAGAGCCCGGCGCCCTCCGTTCCCGCCGGCCGGCCGCGGTGGCCCGGCCCACAGCAACAAAAGAGCCTGGACAAACAGGCGGAAGGAGGGAGCAACACACCTGCGCGCGTGGCGCGGGCCCGCGGGCTGCGTGAGAGACCACCACAGGGGAAAAGCAGGCAGGCAGGCATGCACACAACCCTGACGAGGTGGGTGCCTGGGGCCGCTCCTCTCCTCCCGCAGGGGGGACCCCGGGCGGGCCTCGGAGCCCGGCGGCAATCCGCGGACTACAGAGGCCTGCCCCGGAGTCCCACGGTGACTGCCAGCGCCCGGGCACTGCCTCCATAACGGAGCCCAGCCCCGGGCACCACCGCACTCCGGTGGAGCAGCTGCCACTTCAACACAGCCTCAGTGCGTCTGTCCCAGTTGTTGTCCCAGCCTGTGCGTCCCTCCCTCCTCCCCACAAATCCCAACCCGTGTCTGTGGTTCTTCTGTCACCGTCAGGGAAGTGGTAGAGGCCCCGTTGTCCGAGCCTGCCCACGAGACGAACAGTCCGTGAAGTGGGGAGTGAGGATTGAGAAAAAAGAAGAGAGACAAAGATGGGATCGGGAGGGCAGGCAATTCTACGTAGACTGCCGCAGTTCTAAGTAGAATGCCTCAGTTCTAAGTAGAATGCCTCACCCCAAGTTTATTTTTGCAGCTTATATACTCTGGGCATCAAAAAGTAACAGAACTGTCTGCAATCTAGTAGTTACAATGTTTGCATGAACAAGGGCTTGTTTTCTGTCCAGCTCTGCACTTCCTGACCTTGTCTGGTTCTGTGTTCTCAAAGTAGCAAGTTTTGCCTTGCTGGGAGCACAAACCACTCCAGGAAGTCAAAGGTCCAACATTTCACAAAACAACACCAGCTAGCACTTCAGCACGCTTTCCCACACAGCGTGGAACCACGGGTGGCGCGTAGGGGCCTCGCTGCGGGCAAGGAGACACACGCTGCCCACCCCGGCAGCGCCTTGAGGAGGCGGGCAGCAGGCGGGAGGCGGGGCGCTGGCGGAGCCGGCCAGCGGGGAGATGCTCGGGACCGGAGCAGCCTGGCAGCCTGGCGCGCGCTCACCATGCAGGCCGGGCGGCCGCTCTTGAGGCGCCGGGAGCCAGCTCCCAGCGTCTAGGGCCATACCAGCCTGAAAGCGCCCGATCCCTTCTGATGTGGGAAGCTAAGCAGGGTCGGGCCTGGTTAGTACTTGGATGTGAGACCGCCTGGGAATGCCGGGTGCTCTAATCTTTGCCCCAGGAACCTTGCCAGCGTTGGAGGGTGTGGGGGGTAGGGAGTTGGGGCTGGGGTAGAGGGGTGGGTGGCTCCACCGGGCACTACAACCTCCCTGCCCCCGCCTCACGCCAGGCCCCTCGGCCCGGGCTCCCCCCACACCCACTACTCAGTCACCTCCCCTCCCACAAACCGTCAGCCCGCAGCTTTTCGACCGGCCCCCAACGCCCAAGCCCAGGTCTGCCTGCCCGCGCAGGCCTCCACCGGCCTTGGGTGGCTTTCCCCGGCCAAGGAAGTGCCCGTGCTTGGCACCTCGGGACCGAGCCCAGGGGATGACCATCGCTCTGCCTGCACCTGGGCCCCGAGACACAGGCTCGGGGTGTCCCCCGACCTTGGGCCAAGGAGAAGCCCTCCCGCCCCACATCACCGGGGGGCCTCCGTCTCCGCTGGCAGGAACCTCGTCCTTTCCGCCGTCCCCCTCCCTTCTCCCAGAAGAGCCCGGCGCCCTCCGTTCCCGCTTGCCGCGGTGGCCCCGCCCACAGCAACAAAAGAGCCTGGACAAACAGGCGGAAGGAGGGAGCAACACACCTGCGCGCGTGGCGCGGGCCGGCGGGCTCCATGAGAGACCACCACAGGGGAGAAGCAGGCAGGCAGGCATGCACACAACCCGAACAAGCAGGGTGCGTGGGGCCGCTTCTCTTCTCCCGCAAGCGGGACTCTGTGGGGGGGGAGGGAGGGCTGGGAGCCCACCGGCAATCCGCGGACCCTGGAGGTCGGCCCCGGGGTCCCCGGTGACTGCCAGCGCCCGGGTAAGGCCTCCATAACTGAGCACAGCCCCGGGCACCACCGAACTCCGGTAGAGGAGCTGCCACTTCAAAACAGCCTCAGTGTGTCTGTCCCAGTCGGTGTCCCAGCCTGTGCGTCCGTCCTTCCTGCCCCCCAACTCCCAACCCCTGTCTGTCTGTCTTCTGGCACCGACAGGGAAGAGGTAGAGGCCCCGTGGAGCCACGGGTGGCGCGAAGGGGCCTTGCTGCGGGTATGCAGTAACACGCTGCCAACCCCAGCAGCGTCCTGAGGAGGCGGGCAGCAGGCGGGAGGCGGGGGGCTGGCGGAGATGGCAAGCGGGGAGATGCTCGCCACCGAAGCAGCCCGGTATCTGGCGCGCGCTCACCATGCAGGCTGGGAGCCTGCTCTTGAGGCGCCGGGAGCCAGCTCCCAGCGTGTAGGGCCATACCAGCCTGAAGGCGCCCAATGTCGTCTGATCTGGGAAGCTAAGCAGGGTCGGGCCTGTTTAGTACTTGGATGGGGTATTGCCTGGGAATACCGGGCTCTGTAGGCTTTTGCCCGCCACTCCTTTTGTGGCCGTCCCGCCCCTTGACCCTGGGCAGCCGGCCATCCCGCGGCAGGAACACATGCCAGCGTGGGGGAGGCAGGGGGGGGGGACAGGAAGGGGGCAAGGGTAGAGGGGTGGGTGGCGCCACCGGGCACTACAACCTCGCTGCCCACGTCTCAGGCCAGGCCACTCGGCCCGGGCTCCCCCCCCACACTCTTCTTAGTCACCTCCCCTCCCATAAACCGTCAGCCCGCAGCCTTTCGACCCGCCCCCAACACCGACCCCAACGCCCAAGCCCAGGTCTGTCTGCGGGCGCAGGCCTCCACCGGCCTTGGGCGGCTTTCTGCGGCCAAGGACGTGCCCGTGCTTGGCACCTCGCGACCGAGCCAGGGGACGACCATCGCTCTGCCTGCACGTGGGCCCCGAGACACAGGCTCGGGGTGTCTCCCGACCCCGGGCCAAGGAGAAGCCCCCCCGCCCCACAACACCGGGGGCCTCCGACTCCGCTGGCAGGAACCGCGACCCCTCCGCCGCCCCCCTCCCTTCTCCCAGGAGAGCCCGGCGCCCTCCGTTCCCGCCGGCCGGCCGCGGTGGCCCGGCCCACAGCAACAAAAGAGCCTGGACAAACAGGCGGAAGGAGGGAGCAACACACCTGCGCGCGTGGCGCGGGCCCGCGGGCTGCGTGAGAGACCACCACAGGGGAAAAGCAGGCAGGCAGGCATGCACACAACCCTGACGAGGTGGGTGCCTGGGGCCGCTCCTCTCCTCCCGCAGGGGGGACCCCGGGCGGGCCTCGGAGCCCGGCGGCAATCCGCGGACTACAGAGGCTTGCCCCGGAGTCCCACGGTGACTGCCAGCGCCCGGGCACTGCCTCCATAACGGAGCCCAGCCCCGGGCACCACCGCACTCCGGTGGAGCAGCTGCCACTTCAACACAGCCTCAGTGCGTCTGTCCCAGTTGTTGTCCCAGCCTGTGCGTCCCTCCCTCCTCCCCACAAATCCCAACCCGTGTCTGTGGTTCTTCTGTCACCGCCAGGGAAGTGGTAGAGGCCCCGTTGTCCGAGCCTGCCCACGAGACGAACAGTCCGTGAAGTGGGGAGTGAGGATTGAGAAAAAAGAAGAGAGACAAAGATGGGATCGGGAGGGCAGGCAATTCTAAGTAGACTGCCGCAGTTCTAAGTAGAATGCCTCAGTTCCAAGTAGAATGCCTCACCCCAAGTTTATTTTTGCAGCTTATATACTCTGGGCATCAAAAAGTAACAGAACTGTCTGCAATCTAGTAGTTACAATGTTTGCATGAACAAGGGCTTGTTTTCTGTCCAGCTCTGCACTTCCTGACCTTGTCTGGTTCTGTGTTCTCAAAGTAGCAAGTTTTGCCTTGCTGGGAGCACAAACCACTCCAGGAAGTCAAAGGTCCAACATTTCACAAAACAACACCAGCTAGCACTTCAGCACGCTTTCCCACACAGCGTGGAGCCACGGGTGGCGCGTAGGGGCCTCGCTGCGGGCAAGGAGACACACGCTGCCCACCCCGGCAGCGCCTTGAGGAGGCGGGCAGCAGGCGGGAGGCGGGGCGCTGGCGGAGCCGGCCAGCGGGGAGATGCTCGGGACCGGAGCAGCCGGGCAGCCTGGCGCGCGCTCACCATGCAGGCCGGGCGGCCGCTCTTGAGGCGCCGGGAGCCAGCTCCCAGCGTCTAGGGCCATACCAGCCTGAAAGCGCCCGATCCCTTCTGATGTGGGAAGCTAAGCAGGGTCGGGCCTGGTTAGTACTTGGATGTGAGACCGCCTGGGAATGCCGGGTGCTCTAATCTTTGCCCCAGGAACCTTGCCAGCGTTGGAGGGTGTGGGGGGGGGCGTTGGGGCTGGGGTAGAGGGGTGGGTGGCTCCACCGGGCACTACAACCTCCCTGCCCCCGCCTCACGCCAGGCCCATCGGCCCGGGCTCCCCCCACACCCACTACTCAGTCACCTCCCCTCCCACAAACCGTCAGCCCGCAGCTTTTCGACCGGCCCCCAACGCCCAAGCCCAGGTCTGCCTGCCCGCGCAGGCCTCCACCGGCCTTGGGTGGCTTTCCCCGGCCAAGGAAGTGCCCGTGCTTGGCACCTCGGGACCGAGCCCAGGGGATGACCATCGCTCTGCCTGCACCTGGGCCCCGAGACACAGGCTCGGGGTGTCCCCCGACCTTGGGCCAAGGAGAAGCCCTCCCGCCCCACAACACCGGGGGGCCTCCGTCTCCGCTGGCAGGAACCTCGTCCTTTCCGCCGTCCCCCTCCCTTCTCCCAGAAGAGCCCGGCGCCCTCCGTTCCCGCTTGCCGCGGTGGCACCGCCCACAGCAACAAAAGAGCCTGGACAAACAGGCGGAAGGAGGGAGCAACAAACCTGCGCGCGTGGCGCGGGCCGGCGGGCTCCATGAGAGACCACCACAGGGGAGAAGCAGGCAGGCAGGCATGCACACAACCCGAACAAGCAGGGTGCGTGGGGCCGCTTCTCTCCTCCCGCAAGCGGGACTCTGTGGGGGGGGAGGGAGGGCTGGGAGCCCACCGGCAATCCGCGGACCCTGGAGGTCGGCCCCGGGGTCCCCGGTGACTGCCAGCGCCCGGGTAAGGCCTCCATAACGGAGCACAGCCCCGGGCACCACCGAACTCCGGTAGAGGAGCTGCCACTTCAAAACAGCCTCAGTGTGTCTGTCCCAGTCGGTGTCCCAGCCTGTGCGTCCGTCCTTCCTGCCCCCCAACTCCCAACCCCTGTCTGTCTGTCTTCTGGCACCGACAGGGAAGAGGTAGAGGCCCCGTGGAGCCACGGGTGGCGCGAAGGGGCCTTGCTGCGGGTATGCAGTAACACGCTGCCAACCCCAGCAGCGTCCTGAGGAGGCGGGCAGCAGGCGGGAGGCGGGGGGGGGGTGGGCTGGCGGAGATGGCAAGCGGGGAGATGCTCGCCACCGAAGCAGCCCGGTATCTGGCGCGCGCTCACCATGCAGGCTGGGAGCCTGCTCTTGAGGCGCCGGGAGCCAGCTCCCAGCGTGTAGGGCCATACCAGCCTGAAGGCGCCCAATGTCGTCTGGTCTGGGAAGCTAAGCAGGGTCGGGCCTGTTTAGTACTTGGATGGGGTATTGCCTGGGAATACCGGGCTCTGTAGGCTTTTGCCCGCCACTCCTTTTGTGGCCGTCCCGCCCCTTGACCCTGGGCAGCCGGCCATCCCGCGGCAGGAACACATGCCAGCGTGGGGGAGGCAGGGGGGGGGACAGGAAGGGGGCAAGGGTAGAGCAGTGGGTGGCGCCACCGGGCACTACAACCTCGCTGCCCACGTCTCAGGCCAGGCAACTCGGCCCGGGCTCCCCCCCCACACTCTTCTTAGTCACCTCCCCTCCCATAAACCGTCAGCCCGCAGCCTTTCGACCCGCCCCCAACACCGACCCCAACGCCCAAGCCCAGGTCTGTCTGCGGGCGCAGGCCTCCACCGGCCTTGGGCGGCTTTCTGCGGCCAAGGACGTGCCCGTGCTTGGCACCTCGCGACCGAGCCAGGGGACGACCATCGCTCTGCCTGCACGTGGGCCCCGAGACACAGGCTCGGGGTGTCTCCCGACCCCGGGCCAAGGAGAAGCCCCCCCGCCCCACAACACCGGGGGCCTCCGACTCCGCTGGCAGGAACCGCGACCCCTCCGCCGCCCCCCTCCCTTCTCCCAGGAGAGCCCGGCGCCCTCCGTTCCCGCCGGCCGGCCGCGGTGGCCCGGCCCCAGCAACAAAAGAGCCTGGACAAACAGGCGGAAGGAGGGAGCAACACACCTGCGCGCGTGGCGCGGGCCCGCGGGCTGCGTGAGAGACCACCACAGGGGAAAAGCAGGCAGGCAGGCATGCACACAACCCTGACGAGGTGGGTGCCTGGGGCCGCTCCTCTCCTCCCGCAGGGGGGACCCCGGGCGGGCCTCGGAGCCCGGCGGCAATCCGCGGACTACAGAGGCTTGCCCCGGAGTCCCACGGTGACTGCCAGCGCCCGGGCACTGCCTCCATAACGGAGCCCAGCCCCGGGCACCACCGCACTCCGGTGGAGCAGCTGCCACTTCAACACAGCCTCAGTGCGTCTGTCCCAGTTGTTGTCCCAGCCTGTGCGTCCCTCCCTCCTCCCCACAAATCCCAACCCGTGTCTGTGGTTCTTCTGTCACCGCCAGGGAAGTGGTAGAGGCCCCGTTGTCCGAGCCTGCCCACGAGACGAACAGTCCGTGAAGTGGGGAGTGAGGATTGAGAAAAAAGAAGAGAGACAAAGATGGGATCGGGAGGGCAGGCAATTCTAAGTAGACTGCCGCAGTTCTAAGTAGAATGCCTCAGTTCCAAGTAGAATGCCTCACCCCAAGTTTATTTTTGCAGCTTATATACTCTGGGCATCAAAAAGTAACAGAACTGTCTGCAATCTAGTAGTTACAATGTTTGCATGAACAAGGGCTTGTTTTCTGTCCAGCTCTGCACTTCCTGACCTTGTCTGGTTCTGTGTTCTCAAAGTAGCAAGTTTTGCCTTGCTGGGAGCACAAACCACTCCAGGAAGTCAAAGGTCCAACATTTCACAAAACAACACCAGCTAGCACTTCAGCACGCTTTCCCACACAGCGTGGAGCCACGGGTGGCGCGTAGGGGCCTCGCTGCGGGCAAGGAGACACACGCTGCCCACCCCGGCAGCGCCTTGAGGAGGCGGGCAGCAGGCGGGAGGCGGGGCGCTGGCGGAGCCGGCCAGCGGGGAGATGCTCGGGACCGGAGCAGCCGGGCAGCCTGGCGCGCGCTCACCATGCAGGCCGGGCGGCCGCTCTTGAGGCGCCGGGAGCCAGCTCCCAGCGTCTAGGGCCATACCAGCCTGAAAGCGCCCGATCCCTTCTGATGTGGGAAGCTAAGCAGGGTCGGGCCTGGTTAGTACTTGGATGTGAGACCGCCTGGGAATGCCGGGTGCTCTAATCTTTGCCCCAGGAACCTTGCCAGCGTTGGAGGGTGTGGGGGGGGGGCGTTGGGGCTGGGGTAGAGGGGTGGGTGGCTCCACCGGGCACTACAACCTCCCTGCCCCCGCCTCACGCCAGGCCCATCGGCCCGGGCTCCCCCCACACCCACTACTCAGTCACCTCCCCTCCCACAAACCGTCAGCCCGCAGCTTTTCGACCGGCCCCCAACGCCCAAGCCCAGGTCTGCCTGCCCGCGCAGGCCTCCACCGGCCTTGGGTGGCTTTCCCCGGCCAAGGAAGTGCCCGTGCTTGGCACCTCGGGACCGAGCCCAGGGGATGACCATCGCTCTGCCTGCACCTGGGCCCCGAGACACAGGCTCGGGGTGTCCCCCGACCTTGGGCCAAGGAGAAGCCCTCCCGCCCCACAACACCGGGGGGCCTCCGTCTCCGCTGGCAGGAACCTCGTCCTTTCCGCCGTCCCCCTCCCTTCTCCCAGAAGAGCCCGGCGCCCTCCGTTCCCGCTTGCCGCGGTGGCACCGCCCACAGCAACAAAAGAGCCTGGACAAACAGGCGGAAGGAGGGAGCAACAAACCTGCGCGCGTGGCGCGGGCCGGCGGGCTCCATGAGAGACCACCACAGGGGAGAAGCAGGCAGGCAGGCATGCACACAACCCGAACAAGCAGGGTGCGTGGGGCCGCTTCTCTCCTCCCGCAAGCGGGACTCTGTGGGGGGGGAGGGAGGGCTGGGAGCCCACCGGCAATCCGCGGACCCTGGAGGTCGGCCCCGGGGTCCCCGGTGACTGCCAGCGCCCGGGTAAGGCCTCCATAACGGAGCACAGCCCCGGGCACCACCGAACTCCGGTAGAGGAGCTGCCACTTCAAAACAGCCTCAGTGTGTCTGTCCCAGTCGGTGTCCCAGCCTGTGCGTCCGTCCTTCCTGCCCCCCAACTCCCAACCCCTGTCTGTCTGTCTTCTGGCACCGACAGGGAAGAGGTAGAGGCCCCGTGGAGCCACGGGTGGCGCGAAGGGGCCTTGCTGCGGGTATGCAGTAACACGCTGCCAACCCCAGCAGCGTCCTGAGGAGGCGGGCAGCAGGCGGGAGGCGGGGGGGGGGTGGGCTGGCGGAGATGGCAAGCGGGGAGATGCTCGCCACCGAAGCAGCCCGGTATCTGGCGCGCGCTCACCATGCAGGCTGGGAGCCTGCTCTTGAGGCGCCGGGAGCCAGCTCCCAGCGTGTAGGGCCATACCAGCCTGAAGGCGCCCAATGTCGTCTGGTCTGGGAAGCTAAGCAGGGTCGGGCCTGTTTAGTACTTGGATGGGGTATTGCCTGGGAATACCGGGCTCTGTAGGCTTTTGCCCGCCATTCCTTTTGTGGCCGTCCCGCCCCTTGACCCTGGGCAGCCGGCCATCCCGCGGCAGGAACACATGCCAGCGTGGGGGAGGCAGGGGGGGGGACAGGAAGGGGGCAAGGGTAGAGCAGTGGGTGGCGCCACCTGGCACTACAACCTCGCTGCCCACGTCTCAGGCCAGGCCACTCGGCCCGGGCTCCCCCCCCACACTCTTCTTAGTCACCTCCCCTCCCATAAACCGTCAGCCCGCAGCCTTTCGACCCGCCCCCAACACCGACCCCAACGCCCAAGCCCAGGTCTGTCTGCGGGCGCAGGCCTCCACCGGCCTTGGGCGGCTATCTGCGGCCAAGGACGTGCCCGTGCTTGGCACCTCGCGACCGAGCCAGGGGACGACCATCGCTCTGCCTGCACGTGGGCCCCGAGACACAGGCTCGGGGTGTCTCCCGACCCCGGGCCAAGGAGAAGCCCTCCCGCCCCACAACACCTGGGGCCTCCGACTCCGCTGGCAGGAACCGCGACCCCTCCGCCGCCCCCCTCCCTTCTCCCAGGAGAGCCCGGCGCCCTCCGTTCCCGCCGGCCGGCCGCGGTGGCCCGGCCCACAGCAACAAAAGAGCCTGGACAAACAGGCGGAAGGAGGGAGCAACACACCTGCGCGCGTGGCGCGGGCCCGCGGGCTGCGTGAGAGACCACCACAGGGGAAAAGCAGGCAGGCAGGCATGCACACAACCCTGACGAGGTGGGTGCCTGGGGCCGCTCCTCTCCTCCCGCAGGGGGGACCCCGGGCGGGCCTCGGAGCCCGGCGGCAATCCGCGGACTACAGAGGCCTGCCCCGGAGTCCCACGGTGACTGCCAGCGCCCGGGCACTGCCTCCATAACGGAGCCCAGCCCCGGGCACCACCGCACTCCGGTGGAGCAGCTGCCACTTCAACACAGCCTCAGTGCGTCTGTCCCAGTTGTTGTCCCAGCCTGTGCGTCCCTCCCTCCTCCCCACAAATCCCAACCCGTGTCTGTGGTTCCTCTGTCACCGCCAGGGAAGTGGTAGAGGCCCCGTTGTCCGAGCCTGCCCACGAGACGAACAGTCCGTGAAGTGGGGAGTGAGGATTGAGAAAAAAGAAGAGAGACAAAGATGGGATCGGGAGGGCAGGCAATTCTACGTAGACTGCCGCAGTTCTAAGTAGAATGCCTCAGTTCTAAGTAGAATGCCTCACCCCAAGTTTATTTTTGCAGCTTATATACTCTGGGCATCAAAAAGTAACAGAACTGTCTGCAATCTAGTAGTTACAATGTTTGCATGAACAAGGGCTTGTTTTCTGTCCAGCTCTGCACTTCCTGACCTTGTCTGGTTCTGTGTTCTCAAAGTAGCAAGTTTTGCCTTGCTGGGAGCACAAACCACTCCAGGAAGTCAAAGGTCCAACATTTCACAAAACAACACCAGCTAGCACTTCAGCACGCTTTCCCACACAGCGTGGAACCACGGGTGGCGCGTAGGGGCCTCGCTGCGGGCAAGGAGACACACGCTGCCCACCCCGGCAGCGCCTTGAGGAGGCGGGCAGCAGGCGGGAGGCGGGGCGCTGGCGGAGCCGGCCAGCGGGGAGATGCTCGGGACCGGAGCAGCCCGGCAGCCTGGCGCGCGCTCACCATGCAGGCCGGGCGGCCGCTCTTGAGGCGCCGGGAGCCAGCTCCCAGCGTCTAGGGCCATACCAGCCTGAAAGCGCCCGATCCCTTCTGATGTGGGAAGCTAAGCAGGGTCGGGCCTGGTTAGTACTTGGATGTGAGACCGCCTGGGAATGCCGGGTGCTCTAATCTTTGCCCCAGGAACCTTGCCAGCGTTGGAGGGTGTGGGGGGGGGGACGTTGGGGCTGGGGTAGAGGGGTGGGTGGCTCCACCGGGCACTACAACCTCCCTGCCCCCGCCTCACGCCAGGCCCCTCGGCCCGGGCTCCCCCCACACCCACTACTCAGTCACCTCCCCTCCCACAAACCGTCAGCCCGCAGCTTTTCGACCGGCCCCCAACGCCCAAGCCCAGGTCTGCCTGCCCGCGCAGGCCTCCACCGGCCTTGGGTGGCTTTCCCCGGCCAAGGAAGTGCCCGTGCTTGGCACCTCGGGACCGAGCCCAGGGGATGACCATCGCTCTGCCTGCACCTGGGCCCCGAGACACAGGCTCGGGGTGTCCCCCGACCTTGGGCCAAGGAGAAGCCCTCCCGCCCCACAACACCGGGGGGCCTCCGTCTCCGCTGGCAGGAACCTCGTCCTTTCCGCCGTCCCCCTCCCTTCTCCCAGAAGAGCCCGGCGCCCTCCGTTCCCGCTTGCCGCGGTGGCCCCGCCCACAGCAACAAAAGAGCCTGGACAAACAGGCGGAAGGAGGGAGCAACACACCTGCGCGCGTGGCGCGGGCCGGCGGGCTCCATGAGAGACCACCACAGGGGAGAAGCAGGCAGGCAGGCATGCACACAACCCGAACAAGCAGGGTGCGTGGGGCCGCTTCTCTCCTCCCGCAAGCGGGACTCTGTGGGGGGGGAGGGAGGGCTGGGAGCCCACCGGCAATCCGCGGACCCTGGAGGTCGGCCCCGGGGTCCCCGGTGACTGCCAGCGCCCGGGTAAGGCCTCCATAACGGAGCACAGCCCCGGGCACCACCGAACTCCGGTAGAGGAGCTGCCACTTCAAAACAGCCTCAGTGTGTCTGTCCCAGTCGGTGTCCCAGCCTGTGCGTCCGTCCTTCCTGCCCCCCAACTCCCAACCCCTGTCTGTCTGTCTTCTGGCACCGACAGGGAAGAGGTAGAGGCCCCGTGGAGCCACGGGTGGCGCGAAGGGGCCTTGCTGCGGGTATGCAGTAACACGCTGCCAACCCCAGCAGCGTCCTGAGGAGGCGGGCAGCAGGCGGGAGGCGGGGGGCTGGCGGAGATGGCAAGCGGGGAGATGCTCGCCACCGAAGCAGCCCGGTATCTGGCGCGCGCTCACCATGCAGGCTGGGAGCCTGCTCTTGAGGCGCCGGGAGCCAGCTCCCAGCGTGTAGGGCCATACCAGCCTGAAGGCGCCCAATGTCGTCTGATCTGGGAAGCTAAGCAGGGTCGGGCCTGTTTAGTACTTGGATGGGGTATTGCCTGGGAATACCGGGCTCTGTAGGCTTTTGCCCGCCACTCCTTTTGTGGCCGTCCCGCCCCTTGACCCTGGGCAGCCGGCCATCCCGCGGCAGGAACACATGCCAGCGTGGGGGAGGCAGGGGGGGGGGACAGGAAGGGGGCAAGGGTAGAGGGGTGGGTGGCGCCACCGGGCACTACAACCTCGCTGCCCACGTCTCAGGCCAGGCCACTCGGCCCGGGCTCCCCCCCCACACTCTTCTTAGTCACCTCCCCTCCCATAAACCGTCAGCCCGCAGCCTTTCGACCCGCCCCCAACACCGACCCCAACGCCCAAGCCCAGGTCTGTCTGCGGGCGCAGGCCTCCACCGGCCTTGGGCGGCTTTCTGCGGCCAAGGACGTGCCCGTGCTTGGCACCTCGCGACCGAGCCAGGGGACGACCATCGCTCTGCCTGCACGTGGGCCCCGAGACACAGGCTCGGGGTGTCTCCCGACCCCGGGCCAAGGAGAAGCCCCCCCGCCCCACAACACCGGGGGCCTCCGACTCCGCTGGCAGGAACCGCGACCCCTCCGCCGCCCCCCTCCCTTCTCCCAGGAGAGCCCGGCGCCCTCCGTTCCCGCCGGCCGGCCGCGGTGGCCCGGCCCACAGCAACAAAAGAGCCTGGACAAACAGGCGGAAGGAGGGAGCAACACACCTGCGCGCGTGGCGCGGGCCCGCGGGCTGCGTGAGAGACCACCACAGGGGAAAAGCAGGCAGGCAGGCATGCACACAACCCTGACGAGGTGGGTGCCTGGGGCCGCTCCTCTCCTCCCGCAGGGGGGACCCCGGGCGGGCCTCGGAGCCCGGCGGCAATCCGCGGACTACAGAGGCTTGCCCCGGAGTCCCACGGTGACTGCCAGCGCCCGGGCACTGCCTCCATAACGGAGCCCAGCCCCGGGCACCACCGCACTCCGGTGGAGCAGCTGCCACTTCAACACAGCCTCAGTGCGTCTGTCCCAGTTGTTGTCCCAGCCTGTGCGTCCCTCCCTCCTCCCCACAAATCCCAACCCGTGTCTGTGGTTCTTCTGTCACCGCCAGGGAAGTGGTAGAGGCCCCGTTGTCCGAGCCTGCCCACGAGACGAACAGTCCGTGAAGTGGGGAGTGAGGATTGAGAAAAAAGAAGAGAGACAAAGATGGGATCGGGAGGGCAGGCAATTCTACGTAGACTGCCGCAGTTCTAAGTAGAATGCCTCAGTTCTAAGTAGAATGCCTCACCCCAAGTTTATTTTTGCAGCTTATATACTCTGGGCATCAAAAAGTAACAGAACTGTCTGCAATCTAGTAGTTACAATGTTTGCATGAACAAGGGCTTGTTTTCTGTCCAGCTCTGCACTTCCTGACCTTGTCTGGTTCTGTGTTCTCAAAGTAGCAAGTTTTGCCTTGCTGGGAGCACAAACCACTCCAGGAAGTCAAAGGTCCAACATTTCACAAAACAACACCAGCTAGCACTTCAGCACGCTTTCCCACACAGCGTGGAACCACGGGTGGCGCGTAGGGGCCTCGCTGCGGGCAAGGAGACACACGCTGCCCACCCCGGCAGCGCCTTGAGGAGGCGGGCAGCAGGCGGGAGGCGGGGCGCTGGCGGAGCCGGCCAGCGGGGAGATGCTCGGGACCGGAGCAGCCCGGCAGCCTGGCGCGCGCTCACCATGCAGGCCGGGCGGCCGCTCTTGAGGCGCCGGGAGCCAGCTCCCAGCGTCTAGGGCCATACCAGCCTGAAAGCGCCCGATCCCTTCTGATGTGGGAAGCTAAGCAGGGTCGGGCCTGGTTAGTACTTGGATGTGAGACCGCCTGGGAATGCCGGGTGCTCTAATCTTTGCCCCAGGAACCTTGCCAGCGTTGGAGGGTGTGGGGGGGGGGCGTTGGGGCTGGGGTAGAGGGGTGGGTGGCTCCACCGGGCACTACAACCTCCCTGCCCCCGCCTCACGCCAGGCCCCTCGGCCCGGGCTCCCCCCACACCCACTACTCAGTCACCTCCCCTCCCACAAACCGTCAGCCCGCAGCTTTTCGACCGGCCCCCAACGCCCAAGCCCAGGTCTGCCTGCCCGCGCAGGCCTCCACCGGCCTTGGGTGGCTTTCCCCGGCCAAGGAAGTGCCCGTGCTTGGCACCTCGGGACCGAGCCCAGGGGATGACCATCGCTCTGCCTGCACCTGGGCCCCGAGACACAGGCTCGGGGTGTCCCCCGACCTTGGGCCAAGAAGAAGCCCTCCCGCCCCACAACACCGGGGGGCCTCCGTCTCCGCTGGCAGGAACCTCGTCCTTTCCGCCGTCCCCCTCCCTTCTCCCAGAAGAGCCCGGCGCCCTCCGTTCCCGCTTGCCGCGGTGGCCCCGCCCACAGCAACAAAAGAGCCTGGACAAACAGGCGGAAGGAGGGAGCAACACACCTGCGCGCGTGGCGCGGGCCGGCGGGCTCCATGAGAGACCACCACAGGGGAGAAGCAGGCAGGCAGGCATGCACACAACCCGAACAAGCAGGGTGCGTGGGGCCGCTTCTCTCCTCCCGCAAGCGGGACTCTGTGGGGGGGGAGGGAGGGCTGGGAGCCCACCGGCAATCCGCGGACCCTGGAGGTCGGCCCCGGGGTCCCCGGTGACTGCCAGCGCCCGGGTAAGGCCTCCATAACTGAGCACAGCCCCGGGCACCACCGAACTCCGGTAGAGGAGCTGCCACTTCAAAACAGCCTCAGTGTGTCTGTCCCAGTCGGTGTCCCAGCCTGTGCGTCCGTCCTTCCTGCCCCCCAACTCCCAACCCCTGTCTGTCTGTCTTCTGGCACCGACAGGGAAGAGGTAGAGGCCCCGTGGAGCCACGGGTGGCGCGAAGGGGCCTTGCTGCGGGTATGCAGTAACACGCTGCCAACCCCAGCAGCGTCCTGAGGAGGCGGGCAGCAGGCGGGAGGCGGGGGGCTGGCGGAGATGGCAAGCGGGGAGATGCTCGCCACCGAAGCAGCCCGGTATCTGGCGCGCGCTCACCATGCAGGCTGGGAGCCTGCTCTTGAGGCGCCGGGAGCCAGCTCCCAGCGTGTAGGGCCATACCAGCCTGAAGGCGCCCAATGTCGTCTGATCTGGGAAGCTAAGCAGGGTCGGGCCTGTTTAGTACTTGGATGGGGTATTGCCTGGGAATACCGGGCTCTGTAGGCTTTTGCCCGCCACTCCTTTTGTGGCCGTCCCGCCCCTTGACCCTGGGCAGCCGGCCATCCCGCGGCAGGAACACATGCCAGCGTGGGGGAGGCAGGGGGGGGGGACAGGAAGGGGGCAAGGGTAGAGGGGTGGGTGGCGCCACCGGGCACTACAACCTCGCTGCCCACGTCTCAGGCCAGGCCACTCGGCCCGGGCTCCCCCCCCACACTCTTCTTAGTCACCTCCCCTCCCATAAACCGTCAGCCCGCAGCCTTTCGACCCGCCCCCAACACCGACCCCAACGCCCAAGCCCAGGTCTGTCTGCGGGCGCAGGCCTCCACCGGCCTTGGGCGGCTTTCTGCGGCCAAGGACGTGCCCGTGCTTGGCACCTCGCGACCGAGCCAGGGGACGACCATCGCTCTGCCTGCACGTGGGCCCCGAGACACAGGCTCGGGGTGTCTCCCGACCCCGGGCCAAGGAGAAGCCCCCCCGCCCCACAACACCGGGGGCCTCCGACTCCGCTGGCAGGAACCGCGACCCCTCCGCCGCCCCCCTCCCTTCTCCCAGGAGAGCCCGGCGCCCTCCGTTCCCGCCGGCCGGCCGCGGTGGCCCGGCCCACAGCAACAAAAGAGCCTGGACAAACAGGCGGAAGGAGGGAGCAACACACCTGCGCGCGTGGCGCGGGCCCGCGGGCTGCGTGAGAGACCACCACAGGGGAAAAGCAGGCAGGCAGGCATGCACACAACCCTGACGAGGTGGGTGCCTGGGGCCGCTCCTCTCCTCCCGCAGGGGGGACCCCGGGCGGGCCTCGGAGCCCGGCGGCAATCCGCGGACTACAGAGGCTTGCCCCGGAGTCCCACGGTGACTGCCAGCGCCCGGGCACTGCCTCCATAACGGAGCCCAGCCCCGGGCACCACCGCACTCCGGTGGAGCAGCTGCCACTTCAACACAGCCTCAGTGCGTCTGTCCCAGTTGTTGTCCCAGCCTGTGCGTCCCTCCCTCCTCCCCACAAATCCCAACCCGTGTCTGTGGTTCTTCTGTCACCGCCAGGGAAGTGGTAGAGGCCCCGTTGTCCGAGCCTGCCCACGAGACGAACAGTCCGTGAAGTGGGGAGTGAGGATTGAGAAAAAAGAAGAGAGACAAAGATGGGATCGGGAGGGCAGGCAATTCTAAGTAGACTGCCGCAGTTCTAAGTAGAATGCCTCAGTTCCAAGTAGAATGCCTCACCCCAAGTTTATTTTTGCAGCTTATATACTCTGGGCATCAAAAAGTAACAGAACTGTCTGCAATCTAGTAGTTACAATGTTTGCATGAACAAGGGCTTGTTTTCTGTCCAGCTCTGCACTTCCTGACCTTGTCTGGTTCTGTGTTCTCAAAGTAGCAAGTTTTGCCTTGCTGGGAGCACAAACCACTCCAGGAAGTCAAAGGTCCAACATTTCACAAAACAACACCAGCTAGCACTTCAGCACGCTTTCCCACACAGCGTGGAGCCACGGGTGGCGCGTAGGGGCCTCGCTGCGGGCAAGGAGACACACGCTGCCCACCCCGGCAGCGCCTTGAGGAGGCGGGCAGCAGGCGGGAGGCGGGGCGCTGGCGGAGCCGGCCAGCGGGGAGATGCTCGGGACCGGAGCAGCCCGGCAGCCTGGCGCGCGCTCACCATGCAGGCCGGGCGGCCGCTCTTGAGGCGCCGGGAGCCAGCTCCCAGCGTCTAGGGCCATACCAGCCTGAAAGCGCCCGATCCCTTCTGATGTGGGAAGCTAAGCAGGGTCGGGCCTGGTTAGTACTTGGATGTGAGACCGCCTGGGAATGCCGGGTGCTCTAATCTTTGCCCCAGGAACCTTGCCAGCGTTGGAGGGTGTGGGGGGGGGGACGTTGGGGCTGGGGTAGAGGGGTGGGTGGCTCCACCGGGCACTACAACCTCCCTGCCCCCGCCTCACGCCAGGCCCCTCGGCCCGGGCTCCCCCCACACCCACTACTCAGTCACCTCCCCTCCCACAAACCGTCAGCCCGCAGCTTTTCGACCGGCCCCCAACGCCCAAGCCCAGGTCTGCCTGCCCGCGCAGGCCTCCACCGGCCTTGGGTGGCTTTCCCCGGCCAAGGAAGTGCCCGTGCTTGGCACCTCGGGACCGAGCCCAGGGGATGACCATCGCTCTGCCTGCACCTGGGCCCCGAGACACAGGCTCGGGGTGTCCCCCGACCTTGGGCCAAGGAGAAGCCCTCCCGCCCCACAACACCGGGGGGCCTCCGTCTCCGCTGGCAGGAACCTCGTCCTTTCCGCCGTCCCCCTCCCTTCTCCCAGAAGAGCCCGGCGCCCTCCGTTCCCGCTTGCCGCGGTGGCCCCGCCCACAGCAACAAAAGAGCCTGGACAAACAGGCGGAAGGAGGGAGCAACACACCTGCGCGCGTGGCGCGGGCCGGCGGGCTCCATGAGAGACCACCACAGGGGAGAAGCAGGCAGGCAGGCATGCACACAACCCGAACAAGCAGGGTGCGTGGGGCCGCTTCTCTCCTCCCGCAAGCGGGACTCTGTGGGGGGGGAGGGAGGGCTGGGAGCCCACCGGCAATCCGCGGACCCTGGAGGTCGGCCCCGGGGTCCCCGGTGACTGCCAGCGCCCGGGTAAGGCCTCCATAACGGAGCACAGCCCCGGGCACCACCGAACTCCGGTAGAGGAGCTGCCACTTCAAAACAGCCTCAGTGTGTCTGTCCCAGTCGGTGTCCCAGCCTGTGCGTCCGTCCTTCCTGCCCCCCAACTCCCAACCCCTGTCTGTCTGTCTTCTGGCACCGACAGGGAAGAGGTAGAGGCCCCGTGGAGCCACGGGTGGCGCGAAGGGGCCTTGCTGCGGGTATGCAGTAACACGCTGCCAACCCCAGCAGCGTCCTGAGGAGGCGGGCAGCAGGCGGGAGGCGGGGGGCTGGCGGAGATGGCAAGCGGGGAGATGCTCGCCACCGAAGCAGCCCGGTATCTGGCGCGCGCTCACCATGCAGGCTGGGAGCCTGCTCTTGAGGCGCCGGGAGCCAGCTCCCAGCGTGTAGGGCCATACCAGCCTGAAGGCGCCCAATGTCGTCTGATCTGGGAAGCTAAGCAGGGTCGGGCCTGTTTAGTACTTGGATGGGGTATTGCCTGGGAATACCGGGCTCTGTAGGCTTTTGCCCGCCACTCCTTTTGTGGCCGTCCCGCCCCTTGACCCTGGGCAGCCGGCCATCCCGCGGCAGGAACACATGCCAGCGTGGGGGAGGCAGGGGGGGGGGACAGGAAGGGGGCAAGGGTAGAGGGGTGGGTGGCGCCACCGGGCACTACAACCTCGCTGCCCACGTCTCAGGCCAGGCCACTCGGCCCGGGCTCCCCCCCCACACTCTTCTTAGTCACCTCCCCTCCCATAAACCGTCAGCCCGCAGCCTTTCGACCCGCCCCCAACACCGACCCCAACGCCCAAGCCCAGGTCTGTCTGCGGGCGCAGGCCTCCACCGGCCTTGGGCGGCTTTCTGCGGCCAAGGACGTGCCCGTGCTTGGCACCTCGCGACCGAGCCAGGGGACGACCATCGCTCTGCCTGCACGTGGGCCCCGAGACACAGGCTCGGGGTGTCTCCCGACCCCGGGCCAAGGAGAAGCCCCCCCGCCCCACAACACCGGGGGCCTCCGACTCCGCTGGCAGGAACCGCGACCCCTCCGCCGCCCCCCTCCCTTCTCCCAGGAGAGCCCGGCGCCCTCCGTTCCCGCCGGCCGGCCGCGGTGGCCCGGCCCACAGCAACAAAAGAGCCTGGACAAACAGGCGGAAGGAGGGAGCAACACACCTGCGCGCGTGGCGCGGGCCCGCGGGCTGCGTGAGAGACCACCACAGGGGAAAAGCAGGCAGGCAGGCATGCACACAACCCTGACGAGGTGGGTGCCTGGGGCCGCTCCTCTCCTCCCGCAGGGGGGACCCCGGGCGGGCCTCGGAGCCCGGCGG